>NC_089781.1:22382880-22472880 GCF_040412425.1 Macrobrachium rosenbergii
CATCAAGCAATGGCGGTGAGAGAAAATTACGAAATTATTATTATTATTATTATTATTATTATTATTATTATTATTATTATTATTTATGGTATTGAAAAAATGAAGGAAAGTAACGGCTATCAAAGCTTTATCAATTAAAGAGGTGCTTTTCAATATTAATCTTTAGACGTGAAATGGTTAAATTAATTTGTTAACTTGAAAGGGAAACGATAAATTCCAGCGCCTGTTGAATGATTTGTAATACAAAGCTTTATAGAAAAGTTAAAAATGTTAAATTGGCCATAAATTCAGCCCTTCGAACGATTTGTAATAAACATTTCCTATCCAAAACAAAAATAAGAAGCAAATTCCGTTTAACAGGCTTCTGCCTCAACAATTGCTGAATGAGAGGATAAGCGGATCCAACTCATCGGTTAAGTCTTAAAGGTTGACCATTTCATGGAAGAATTTTCTTTCTATATAGAATTCGAAAACAGTACAATCACATAAAATCAGTATATATACAAAATAATGCAAAATTGTAATGGAAAAGACTTACATTAAATTTAGCGGCTAGGCAAAGGAAAGAGAAAACTTACTCTAGTTAAAAGAAAGTCCCAAATGAGAGAACTTACTTATTGTAGCACAATACATGTGTCGTCGCTTGGTGGAGGAAAACTCCTAAGGAAAGGTATTTTGGGCACCTTGGGTAGAGGTGTCAAGCTATTTCGCCTAAGACCTTTGCCTAAGACTTGTAGTTCAAAAGAAAAAGTTACAATAAACATATTGCTTATATGTTTACAAGAAATTAGATTACTGAAAGAGACAGACCTTGGCTTGCTAGAATTTGACGAAGTGCACTAGAATGAAATTGATACATTATTGTCTCGTTATCTCATGTTACTTGATCAGGTATCTTATCGCAAAGTTTGTACGTCGGGTTTCCTTCCTAACTATATTAGCAATGGAAACGACAGAAATATCTGGATTCTAAACTTTGTAAACCCTAATTTCTATCTTGTTATCACCTAATGTTAGTTGGTCACGTATTTGATTATCTTATGACAAATTTCTAAACTGGGTAAACCTAATTCTACATCTGTTAAGTTCGTGTTAACGATCATTTTCAGCAGGATGAAATTTCGTATTGTTGAAGCCGTTTCATTTACAGTGTTTGCGAATTTTTTCCTCTCAGAAATCCTCATTCATGAAATCACCGAATATTTTATTCTAACATTCATCTGTAAACACTGGCGTTGGAAGATATTCATCCCCTACGAATACGTCATATACAGGGCGTGTTTATGTATGAAGTATGCCTACATATTTACAAACCGTCTTCTCTTCTTCTGAGTAAAATATATTTACTAGCTTCCTTTTCGTATCAACGTATAGCTACTAATATTATCTATCATCTGTAAAACTTGCGAAATATCGACTTAATTCACATTGGATACCGACCATGTTTGCCTTTCTTTGCCAAAGAAAGTATCAAGTAGAAAGTGCTCAGAACTACGCCAGCGGAATTTGCAAAGGTCCCACGGGAAAACACTTACAGTAATTGCTTTGCATCGACGTTATTACTAACCAGAGAGCTATTAAGAATAACTAAGACATTGCTCTTCAGCTTGATATATCTAACCAATATTAATATTAACAAGTAGGTTGTTTCTTTGACTTGCGTTAATTTCTTTCCATATCTCTTGGGAACTACACAAGACATTACACACACACACATTATATATACATATATATACACACACACATATATATACAATATATATATTATACACACACACACACATATATGTATATATATTATTGTGTTAATTTCTTTCCATATCTTTTGGGAAATAGCTCTTGTATATTTATACTTTTACAGTGCGATTGCAAAAGACATACACACACACACACACATTATACAATATATATATATAATATATATATATATATATATATATATATATATATATATATATATATATATATATATATTATATTTATATACACACACATATATATATACTAAATATATACACACAAGATATCATGATCACAAATACAAAAATATTCCGTACTAAGAGAAATATAGCGAACGAATAAAATGAAGGTATAGAGAATGATACAAAATCCCCTTCCTACCATCTACAGGGCGAGCGAGACAAGCTCATGACCCGAGCAGGGTGGACTAGCTGATTTATTCACAGAATATTAGCATACAATTTCGTATACAGATACCCACATAAAGAGAACATTTTCTTTTTAAGTCGGGCCTGGGAGAATACTGTTGCTACTGTGTAACGATGATGTATTCACAGTAATGACCGTGCGCTTCTCTTGTCAATCATCCCTTCTAATACTTATATAGACAGCTGATAGATTTATGACCCATGCAGGTGGGGATGATCGCATAGCATTATTTTCTGATGATATGAAGAGTTAAACAATACGTTGAATATCAAAGGATCTTCACAATTGCGTTGAAGAATAAAATGAGTTCGAAAATAATTTTTTTCTATTTTGGAGTTATTATTATTATTATTATTATTATTATTATTATTATTATTATTATTATTATTATTATTATTATTATTATTATTATTAATTATTATCATAATAACGAAATCTAGTACACATTACGGGCATGGCGTAACACCATCATTCACAATAAACAAAAAAGAAGCTTCTAATAAATCTGTCTAAACCTCGAAATAGCGGAACTCTTTCCTCTGCAGATCTAACTAACAGATCTAGAATTCCAGAAACTTGGCGTTCAATAAATGGCACGTTCATGGGCACCGTGGGTACTTAAGAACTGCAACTCCTATAAATCAGACGATCGAATAATCGTTCGTTCAGATATTGAAAATGTTGTTCGTCTATCTATCGGTTTATGCATGCCCTATATATATATATATATATATATATATATATATATATATATATATATATATATATATATATATATATATATATATATATATATATATATATATATATATATATATATATATATATATATATATATATATATATATATATATAGATATATATACACATATATAAACCTATCTAGGTGAATACTGAACACAAATAATATATATATATATATATATATATATATATATATATATATATATATATATATACATATATACACACATATATTTATATATATACACTTATATATAAAATCGTGCCTGTGTTGCCGATTCATTTTCAATTTTCAGTCAACCCTCTTTGGACTTACTAGGCAGGTTATTGCTTATGTTTCGCGGGGGTGGGGTGGGTAGCGGAAGCTTATCCCAAGAAAGTACAAATACGAGAACAATAGTGAAAAAAGCAACAACAATGAAGTGTCAACACCACCGCAATCGTTTCCTCTTCTCCTTCGACTGTCCAAAAGCAGCAGCCCACTGTCGCTCTCAGCTTAATAAGGTCCCAGGAGGTGGTATTCCATGCGGGAAGTTCCAGACCCGAAAGAGCAAGTTTTTCTCGAGTCGAGTGGGCTCCCGTTGCTCCCCGTGTACCTTTCATTGAGGTGCTAAAGAGAAGTTTCTAATTTGTCACCGACTCCCTGATTTAAAACCTGTGCTTCGGAAGGCGGTGTTTTTGCTGCTGGGTGACTGTTTCTCCTAACTCTGACTCGAAATGTAAGTAAAATATTTCAATCGTATAACTAATTTTTTTTTTTTATTCGGCCGTTGGTTTTCCTGTAATTATTCAAGATTATATTATCAATTTTTTTTTTACTTAACAATGTTTGTGGCTTGTTCTGATTACAACAAAATTAACAGATCCAAAAAAAGGACTATTAACAAAATGACTAATGAGGTAGACTAAGTGGCAAATGAATGTCACAGTTATACAACAATAATAATAATAATAATAATAATAATAATAATAATAATAATAATAATAGAACCTGGCGTATAATGTGTCAGTGGGGTACGAAAAAAAGGTAAAATATTCCACAACAAAAACTCGAAGCATTTATATCCTTACTAATTGCCAAGGAAAGATGACTAGCGGAGAAAGCATTCGCGGTCTATGTGCGTCATGCAATTAATTCTACCTCGAGAAAAAATGTTATCGCGAGAGAAACCCAAACACCTGTATTATGTACAAAATTCCAGCACAGTCAGACCCAAACAGAAAATAAGGCAGGTGACATTATTAGCGGTATTAACCGGTCTCAAAGTCGAAGGTGTTGGGGTCTTTGCATTACGGGCAACTTGGGATTTTCTTTCTAAAGGTCGCATCAGTCTACACGAGTGAAAGGAAGTGGTTGAGGAGCTTGGAGGGAGAGGGTTGGAATGAGTGAAAACACCTGTTTTTTTTATTATCTTTGTTTATGTCTTGATTAAGGGTAGACAGGTGTATATATTCGCATCAACACACGCTTGACTTGCAGGCTATTATATATATATATATATATATATATATATATATATATATATATATATATATATATATATATATATATATATATATATACTGTATATATATATATATATATATATATATATATATATATATATATATATATATATATATATATATATATATGTATATACATCTATATATATATATATATATATATATATATTATATATATAAATATATATATACATCTATATATAAATATATATATATATATATATATATATATATATATATATATATATATATATATATATATATATATATATAATGTGTGTACGTATATGTACACATTATAACCTATAACCTGTCGAGAGGAGCGTTGAAACTTACTTATCAAAAGTCATGATATTAAGACAATTGACAACAATTACACCAACAAGGGAGAAAATTTTTCTGAAATATTATGAAGCGAAAAAGTTAAGACTAATGATGATTGACTTCTGCAAAAAAAAAAAAAAAAATATTCAAGAATTTTACTTAAAACTATTAAAATAAAAAAAATAAAATAGAAGTTTGGGAAGAGAAATTCTGAATGAAAATAAAAAAACTTGCTATTCTTCCCTTTTTGCAACTTTCACTCTAAGTCCGTTCATTTCGTCCGCGTTCTAATTCTGCGCAAATGAAAACTATTGTGCCGGCTTTGTCTGTCCGTCCGCACTTTATTATGTGCTCACTTCTTCTGCCCGCCCTCAGATCTTACAAACTACTGAGGCTAGAGGGCTGCAAATTGGTATGTTGATCATCCACCCTCCAATCATCAAACATACCAAATTGCAGCCCTCTAGCCTCATTAGTTTTCATTTTAAGGTTAAAGTTATCCATATTCGTGCGTCTGGCAACGATATAGGACAGGCCATCACCGGGCCTACGTTAAAGTTTCATGAGCCGCGGCTCACACAGCATTATACCGAGACCACCGAAAGATAGTTCTATTTTCGGTGGCTTTGATTATACGCTGTACAGAAACCTCGATTGCGCCAAAGAAACTTCGGTGCATTTTTTACTTGTTTACTTAAGTCATTACTTGTCCACTGATTAATTACATACGTTTAAAAAGAAAGATTTAACTTTGATACTGCGTTAGAGCCATAACATTAAACTGCTAAAAGGAATACCATATTCCTAACTAAATTAGCGATTAGGCAAATGGTCTTCGCTGTTCTGGTGGCTTAAAAAACAACGTTCTTCCGCCTGTCATCAAATAAGTGGGAGTGAAAAATTACGCTAATTTCCACCAACGCCAATGACCAAGTGTCGGTCATCATTTACGATGACGAAGCACTTAAAAGTGATTTGTGGGACCATACCCCCTCTTATAAATCCACGATGAGACACAATGAGAAGTGGGGTAAACGGAATAATGCTTCATATGAATGGACTGTACGAATGTATACACACAGTGATTTCATACACCGTGGATGATGTGGCATATAAACGGAAATAGGATAACAGAAAGTGTTAAGTTTTTTCTTTTCAATCTAAAATTCCTGACAGCATATATTAATAGTCTTTGTCCTATCTCTTGATCGGACAGCATATACCATGTCGAGAGTACACATGAGCATCCATCCTAACTATTATTACATACGTGCATATATATATATATATATATATATATATATATATATATATATATATATATATATATATATATATATATATATATACAAACGTTTAAGTGCAACTAATTTCCTTCCCATAAAATTCGTCGACCGAAACAGAATAATGAGATACAATGATAACCGAACAGTCGAAACAGATGGCCGGATAATATTCATTCCCATTACTAACAACATATCCGACAGCCTCCCATCATGTTAATGCAGAAATTGAACAGTAAGAATTTACTGCATTATAATGCACAGAAGAGAAGTCACTATGCAAACAAGGTGGTCAAGTCGCGAGTAAATGTGTGGGGGATAGAAAGAGAGGTTTAGGGTTAATTCTTAACGAGCAGATCGTGGAGTCAAAGAGGCATCGTGAAGGGATTAGGCTGCGATCAAGAGGGTATTATTTTGAAGCCCTGGGCAGGATGAAGGGACCCCTTACGGAGTGATCGTCACTGATGATGAGTCGCCATCACTGCTTGTCAGTCATTTTCGTCTAGGACGAAATATGATGAATAGGATGAAATATGAATAGGACGAAATATGATGAATGGGATGAAATATGAATAGGACGGAATATGATGAACAGGATGAAGTATGAACAGGATGAAATATGATGAACAGGATGAAATATGAATAGGACGAAATATGATGAACAGGATGAAATATGAGTAGGACGAAATATGATGAATAGGATAAAATATGATGAATAGGACGAAATATGATGAACAGGATGAAATATGAATAGGACAAAATATGACGAACAGGATGAAATATGAGTAGGACGAAATATGATGAAGAGGATGAAATATGAATAGGACGGAATATGATGAACAGAATGAAATATGAATAGGACGAAATATGATGAATAGGATGAACTATGAATAGGACGAAATATGATGAACAGTATGAAATATGATAAACAG
This sequence comes from Macrobrachium rosenbergii, assembly GCF_040412425.1. Taxonomy (NCBI): domain Eukaryota; kingdom Metazoa; phylum Arthropoda; class Malacostraca; order Decapoda; family Palaemonidae; genus Macrobrachium; species Macrobrachium rosenbergii. Next base: position 22,389,839 of record NC_089781.1, read on the forward strand.
GACGACGTATGATGAATAGGATGAAATATGGTGAACAGGACGAAAAATATGAATAGGATGAAATATGAATAGGACGAAATATGATGAATAGGATGAAATATGATGAATGGGACGTAATATGATTACCAGGATGAAATATGATGCCCAAGATACTGTTGCCCTGTTCCCTAATACTAGAGAATAAAAATTAAGTACGATGAAGACTAATATCTCCGAAGTCCACTCTTATTTATCTTTTCACGCGGTTGGTTGTGATCAGTCCAGAGGTCCACATAAGGTCCGTTATCCCCTTCAACACCTTACCTCACTCTGGGCGAGGCCCAGTGCTGACACAAAGCCGGCTTAATCTCAACCAACCAACGAAACGAATTACTGGCCTGTAAGCTCAGGTAAAGAAAGTAAGTTCAGTCGGAAAACTGAATTACTTACTGGACAGAGCTGTCAAGTGCACTCGTCCTTTTGTAGATCGTGTTCTAAACACCAAACCCCCCCAACGCCCGCCCCCAAAAAAAATCATTTTTTTTTTAAATCGTTCTCAGATTAATGCATTTTCGTCGTGCTATGTTTTAAACAAACAACTACTGTGGATCCTACTCAAAGCCACGAACAGATTACCGAGGAATGTCAATCTCGTTTCTGTTGTGCGCAGACGAACGCAAGTAATGGACCAGATGGTAACCGCGTCATGTAACCCAAACATATTTATCACCGTAAGGTAACTAACTAACTCTCAAGTCAGAAGAATCAGACGTCGGAGTTCTCACGGTAGGGATGCGGTCTCTCTCTCTCTCTCTCTCTCTCTCTCTCTCTCTCTCTCTCTCTCTCTCTCTCTCTCCTTTTCATGTAGCTGACGATCCAACCTTCTCATTTCACTTCGGAGGAAAACATTAACTATGATTTATTTCAGTTTTGGTTATTCCACTTATTTAGTGCTCATGTCGACAATTTCTTAAAATACTTAACAACACTTGAAAGCCTTCTTAAGGCATCAAAAAAAAATATAAAATAAACAGCTGTATACAGACGTCTCACCACTTGTTGATAAATCAGTCATATGGTTAAAGTAAAATGCCTGCAGGCAATTCGAAGTTATAATATTGCATATGCAACCATAACTATCGCCTTTAAAATGAGCTGATGGTATATGAGGCTATCAAATAGGATTAATGTGTCGCCAGTTCTTCATTCCTAACACAATTTTCAGAAAAACCATGTCTATTACCTGCGTATAGTTGCGATGAATTTTAAAACATAAGCCTAATTACCACTATGCCAGAACCGATATAGGAATTGTCATTATACATCTTCCACTGGAGACTTATGATTTCCGTAAACAAAACAAATATTGTATACCATTAATCACCCGTGGTGATTTATATGGTGATTCAAGTATCTAAAAAATTTTTTGAATCTTCCTAATATCAAAATTTGCTGATGTCCTTTGCTGTATATTTTGTGGTATGGTTTTAAACTAATATTTATTCACGTTTTAGACTGATACATTAGGACAAATATATAGGTTAGGTATTCGAGCAAATTCATTGGTTAAGCCTACTCAACGTTTGTTTTTCTTAACAGTAAAAAAACATTGTGAAATGAATTAGAAACAAATATATTCTGAAATGCATTAGAGACAAGTCAACTTTCTTCAAACATGTTCACCAAATTGCGCAGCATTTGCCATAAACAAGACGAATGTTACGATGCCCTTTTATACCGAACACTTATTTTTTTCTTCGTCTCAATTGCCAGTGTGATTGGGTAATAACAGATCAGAAGTCCATAATGTGTCTTTCGCTGGCGGTAGATAATAAATCTCAACCGAGTGTCTAAAGCGCATGCACTCGTTCTCAGTCCTGTAATTGTAGTGTCACCAAAAGCGTGTGATTAAGGCTGTACTTTATCTCATTGTAATTTTTTGTCATAGTTTAGCAAACCTCACAACCCCCTAATAATTGCAGCATACTGCCAGGTAGCACTAGTTCACTTTGACAAACTGAAGACCAACGAAAATTGATACCTGGCCGGCAGAGGCAAGTTAAACAAAACGCCAAAGTAAGACATCTTGGTATCTAAGACGTCTTGATATCAACCATAATGGCGCTGTGCAAACGCATCATTAGATCTGTGGCCTCCATCCTAACATCTCGTTCGCTTAAATCCTCTCCCGGTGGCATTCGAGTTAGCTGATGCTGTCGTGATGTCTACCCATCCCTCGAGAGACGAGACATAGAATTACCGATGCGTCTGGACCGCCTCAACCCCAGTAAACAGGTAATTAGCGTCATCCGAGAGCAATTTGCCGCTATGGTTACCACATGGGAGTGTAACATTGCCACCGTTCGATCTATAACGCTTTTTATAAGCAAGTTTCTTTTTTTTTTTTCTCCCTTCTCTCTTCGTCTTGGCCAAGAATCGTAATAAGACGGTGCATACTACGCGCATACCATACTCTGTCTGTAAACACTATGAAAAATTGTACTGCACTCGACATAAATGCTTGTGTATTACAGTAAAGTGTCTTGAATGAATGCGTGGAATTCTATATGTATATCAAACCAGGATTTAACATTTGTTTGGGGAGGTAAACATTATCCGTTCCAAATTCTCTTTTTTTCTGCAACTTATATAACAAAAATAAGTTTCAAAGTTGCTTTTTATAGATAACAGAGGAAACAGCCAGAATAAATAACCACAAAGAAATAGAATAATGTTACTCAAAAGGAAAAATAAGAGCAAAGCGCATTTAAACTTCAAATGAGACTTAATTGCATGGCTGATCTATAGTAGGTTTCAGTGAATTTTTTGCATCAGCAAAACGTTTTACACTAATTGCATCGTTGAGGATACTGAAATATTAAACCTCTTCTGCAGGCGGCATAGGCATTCCTAAAAATTGCATGATGAATAGCCGAAAATTATCAGTCCGATTCACTGCATCAGAGACCCGAAATTACAGAAATTGGAACAGACACCGATTTGGGAAATGCTACTGCGGTTCATAAGAATTCGTGTAGGTCAACGAAGCACTAACACTAATGAAAACAAAATCAGATTTACACATTATATATATATATATATATATATATATATATATATATATATATATATATATATATATGTATATATATATATATATATATATATATATATATATATATATATATATATATATACATATAAATATATATACTTGTATATGTTTGTATGTATATAATCTAGCAAACTAAGCAATTTCCCTTGGCCAGGTTAGATCTTGAATTAATTTATGATTAGGTTGCTAAGCCAAAGCCCTTTTTACACTAACTGATATCCAAGCATATATATATATATATATATATATATATATATATATATATATATATATATATATATATATATATATATATATATATATATATATATATATATATATATATATATATATATATATATATATATATATATATATATATATATATATATGAGAGCCAGATGTCAGGAGACGGGTGGGAAACGATAACATAAGGGAAATTGCGAAAGTAATTTCATCATTATCTCATATAAGATGAGATAATGATGAAAGAGAGATGGAAATGGTTTGTACTTGTCTGTCATTCACACAACCTCTGGGACAACGGCAGTACGCGATAGCATTAGCTAGGTTCCTGTGGGCACCAGAAGACCAAGATCTTCGACAAGAGCTGTGAAGGAGGCTGGAGATGAGATGAGATTTGTCGAAGATAACCACAAGAAAGACGTGACTGATGGAATGTCACAATGGCCCTTCGCGTGATGTGGCGTGGAGAATATGATAAAAAATAGATGACTACACAGATATATTGTATATATATATATATATATATATATATATATATATATATATATATATATATATATATATATATATATATATATATATATATACATATATATATATACACACACACATATATATATATATATATATATATATATATATATATATATATATATATATATTAGATACATATATGCATATGCTTATATATAAATACGTGTATGCATATATGTTCGTGTGTGTGTGAATGGAATTTCACATATGGAAGGATGAAATTTCCTCCAGTCTGAAACTCATTTTCACCCAGAATCTTTTTTTATTTTCTTTTTTAGGTTCGCTGCCATTTTTATTCTTGGGCCGTAGGGCTGAGTGCTTATTTTTACTTTTCTCTTGATTGACCTTTAAGGCAACTTTCGGATACTTTCTCTTTCCGTCTGCTTTTCTCGTCTTTCCCCCTTGGGGGGGCTTTTGATAAAGTATTTACTTTCTTTCAATAAGTATTTGTTTTTAGGTATTTATTTTGCATTGCAGGGATTACCCATGTCTTAAGTGTATTATTTTTTTTTTCTCTCCACTACTTTCCTCTGGGCAGCAGTGAAAACCCCTCTTTGCTTTCTCACATTCTGAAGAATATTATTAGAGATTTAGATAGCAATAAAATAATATTCATTACGCGGTATATATTTCAAATTCTTTTTCGATCAACATGTCGTTATTTTGAATGATAAAGAAAACCACTTCTCGGTTATATATTTGGCATTTTGAAGGCAATCACCGCACCCTTTTCTTCTCGCTCTTCAAATCCAAACGAAAACAATTTTCACCTTCAATTTAGAACTTTGAGCAATGTTATTTCCTTCAGAAAATGATCGATTATGGGTCGTTCCGTCTTACAAGACGGATGGCAAATTTGAGCCGACTTTTAACCATTCCTGTTTCTAAGCGCGTGTTAGAGTCAGTTCAGACCGAAATGTGTTTTCCTAAATACTCATACCACACGAAATGTCGAAACCAGACGAGAGGATCGCAGTTTGCACAACTTGGTTGGAACGAGTACGGTTTAATGTCATCTTATCTTCAAGATCTTACGTACAGTGACTTGCACTTTGTCTCTCGACTGTGCGGTACCGTGATATCCGCAGCAAGCAAGCAATCCTGTGTATATTACTGTCAATTTACGACACTTCATAAAATTTATTCACATGCTGACTTTGAATTCTTGACTCGATTATGCGTACTTTGCAAAAATATACTGAATACAGAGAAGCAGTTTCGTCTAAAAAAAATTTCGGCAAGGAGTATATTCAAAACACTCTCAATGAACAATAAAACTAAGCTTTAAACAAAACAGGTCAAAGCATCACTCCCAACGGGTGGCTAAATGATTAAAGTCAGCTTTTCCATTTCTTTATATCACGTAATGAAAATCGCAACTTAAAACTCGACTTGGAGGCCGTGCGTAAAACTTCCTTAGCAAGTTTCATAAGAAAATTATTTTTAGTTAGTTCCAATCATTTTTATAGTGTTCTCTACATGAGCTATGACTGAAGATTATCCATATACCTAACATATCAAATAAATTGCTCGATATAGCAGTATACATGAACCATGTATCCTAATCTCAACGCTGGGTTTATTCAGATCAGTTACTAAATCTCTCTCTGTATACACAAACACACTCACACGCGCACACGAACGAACACACACACACACACACACACACACACACACACACACACACACACACATATATATATATATATATATATATATATATATATATATATATATATATATATATATATATATATATAATATTACGCAGTCTTTGTTGTCAGTGTCACAGGTAGCTAGTATGCGATAACATACTGCAAAAAAATAAATAAATAAACGTAGCATGCTGAGTACAAGAGAACACAAGTAAAAAATGCACCGAAATTTCTTCGGCTCAATCGAGGTTTCTGTACAGCGTATAATACTGGATGAAACTCTCAGCCACGACCCATGAAACTCTCAGCCGGGGACCATGAAACTTTCAGGAACAGGCCGGTGGTGGCATGTGTAGTTAGCACATATAGCGTTGCCAGACGCGCGATCATGGCTAACTTTAACCTTAAATAAAATAAAAACTACTAAGGCTAGAAGGCTGCAATTTGTGTGTTTGATGACTGGAGGGTGGATGATCAACATACCAATTTGCAGCCCTCTAGCCTCAGTAGTCTTTAAGATCTGAGGGCGGACGGACAGACAAAAAGCCATCTCAATAGTTTTCTTTTACAGAAAACTAAAAGGCAGTGAAAATATATCATCTTCACCCCAGATAAAGTATTCATGAGACACGAGAGTAGATGAATGTTTGACGAATGAAATGGCATTTGCAAATAATTCACATGTGGTTTTTCCTGTATGCATTTATGTGTTAAAGCTTCTGCAAAATATGAATGATCACTGAACTGTTTTCTCTTTTCTTTTCAGGTATGTTTCGAGATGTGTGTGTTCGATTCTGTTGGTGGGTAAGTTGAAGAGATCGGTTGATAGTAATTGCATTTATTCATTACGCATTTATTATAAGAAAGCAGAATTTTTCGTTTGTTTTAATTACTGATGAATTCTAGATTTTAGCAAACAACAACAACACGAACAACAACAACAACAACAACAACAGCAGCAATAATAATAATAATAATAATAATAATAATAATAATAATAATAATAATAATAATAATAATAATATCCTTTATTGCAGCTCAGGGCCATATACACGGAATTTACAGATACAATAACACAATCTAAATACATAGGATAACATGGTAAAAATAATTACCGGCAGTACCCGTACAGTTGCTGAAGAAGTAGAAAAAAAATCTTAATAATGGTAATGACTAATTATATGGAAAATAATAGCAAAAAAATAAAAATAAAAATAAAAAATTACAACAATTAAAAATACAGATTGCAGACGATTAATTTCCAGATTTTATACAGCACTACTGTAGGTTAAGACAATTCTCAAACAAATTCAGTTACTTCTGTGGAGCGAAGTAGAGTCTGCAGGAACCTCATTTTCCTTTTTAAGCCACTAATTATTACTTTGTATCTCTTCCCTTTCCGTTGACAATAATTGTACATTTGTGAAATTAAGGTATTCTAAAATCTAAAGTTCTGTATCTGTGGCTCCTGTATATATATATATATATATATATATATATATATATATATATATATATATATATATATATATATATATATATATATATATATATAAATATAAATATATATATAAATATATATATATATATATATATATATATATATATATATATATATATATATATATATATATATATATATATGCGATTGGTACTTAAAAAGTCCAAGCGACGATGGAAGGCATTAATACCTTAAAGCAATTCTCCTTGTATTTTAATAATTTACTTACATTTTTATCTACTTATCTATTAATCTGTTCATTTATTTTTCCCTTTCTTAAAACACACCTCCTCTTTCTGTATTTCCTATTCCCTTGTATTACTTCTTTCAAATGAACACCATATTCTTTGGAAGTTTGAATGTCAAGTCATTGGCCCCCCTGTTGGCTTGTTCCAAATGAATAGGGTTCATCTTCTGAATAATAATACTACATATATATATATATATATATATATATATATATATATATATATATATATATATATATATGTATGTAAATACAGTATCATTATAGTAAATCTCTCTATCATTTTATGTATATATATATATATATATATATATATATATATATATATATATATATATATATATATATATATATATATATATATATATATCACGACTTCAACGTAATTTATATGAAATTATAGACGAAGAATATGTATTCACTCATTTTCAAAATATCCAGCTCCCAACAGTCCCCATTTGAAAAGTCTTCCGAGGACATCTCGTGTGAAGCTTGAAATTAACGAAACATTATTGCTTTTCTTCGGGGAAAAATGTAATAATATGAATTAAGAACAATTTCGTTCGTCATTTACGACCATTTTTTTTTCTGGGAACTCCACTTAAGAAACAACGTTTCCAACTCGCATTATATTCTTGCGTTTGCAAAGCATAAGAAGACTATTGTAAGTACGCCATATGACCAAAGCACAAACAGAACGAACACGAGTAGCCGCAAGGCTAATAGCCTTAAATAGTTAAAAGCATTTACTATAATCGTCGATGGTACCAACCAGCATATACTTGGCGTTTACGCAGACAACTGACGTAGTCGTACCTTGAGACGGAAGTGATTAAACAGCAACGTAAAATATTAGCCTAGCTCACTCGACTAATTACTGTCACAGCCTGTGGGAGAAGTCAAATACTGTAGGCCCTACATGTGAAAGAATTCTACATTCAAGTACAGGGCGTTCATGATGGATAAGGGTTTGAAGTATCTGTAATTCCTACTTCGTAATGTTTTCATGATTGTCATTTTAAATTTACCATGTTTACAGAGATGTATCAATTTTAAGATCATTAATACCATTCTTTTAAATTCTCCCATTATTTACTACTCTTCACTATCCAGAACTTCTTTTACTACCGACAAATCGACTTGGAAATACTATCAACGTCTAAAAGTTACCTTCCTTCACTAGGACCAAATGAATTTTGTTTGGTCAATTTACCATGAAGCTGTAATTGACTAAGAACATTTTAGACAGATGAAATGTGCCTGTACGCCTTTGTGTGAGTTTTTCGCGATGAAAATAACATAAAGCATAAAGTAATATTTATTTAATGTCTTTAAAAAGACTATATCTACAGCAACAGGCAACACAGGCGCATGAAAAGTTCTAGCAAATATCTATGCAACTAATCAAGTTCATCTACAATTTTCTTTCACACCCACAAGAATCACATACCACTTGGGACAGCAGATATCGCAGACTATTGTCTTTAACCGACACATGTAAAAAGTAAAAATGGGAGATATGCCGAGAAAAAGAGAAAGGAAACAGGATTAACCATCATTGGTGGGATATGCAATGCACAAAAAACAAGTAGAGCAGGAGGTGAAGGGAGCGCTGGATACCTAAGCAACGTTTATGGGCAGAAGATAACGGACATATAACAAGATGTGATCTCATGTTCATCAAGTGCAGTTTTATTCAACGCACGTGTTATTCAAAAGCGCTTAACATGACAAAATACCGAATGTACAGAGCCGTTTCTAATCTAATATTCACCTACTAATTATAAAAGATATACAAACATACATCCCTCCCCATACACATTCACACTCATTTATGAAAGACATTTGTATTATTTACGACTATTTGCAATATTTATATATGTATATTACGACTATTATATATATATATATATATATATATATATATATATATATATATATATATATAATATAGTATTTGTGAATAGTCATAAATACATACAAAGGCAAATCTTTCACTACCACATGGACACTGGATTCTCATTTTTAAGAGATAAAATATTTGCAAAACAGAAGAAACAGCGCTAGTCCGCAAATCCCTTTCAACTTCATTATACTTATTTAATGCTAACTATAATATAGCCATATATCTAATGAAATCTACTGAGCATTCGGCTGTTTTTATAGCATTTCTCTGCCAATACACAATCGGCAGCGGACGACTTTTTCGCTGAAGATTCTGAGAGTATTTTGTTTTATAGGCGCCGTAAACCAAACAATAGATCTCTAAAACGGTGGCTAGACAAGGGAGTTTGGCGCAATACATTAGGGGTTACGAGGGAGATCTGATTCCGATAGCAACTTTAGTGATTTATAGCTGATTCCTTTATTCCTAGGGCTCTCTGGGCTCCTCTTGTCTTCCCATTTCTCGGGCTCCCTTTGTGACGAGTTAATGCACAAGGGCCACAGATAATATTCTCCGTTTTTATTTCTTCTGTACCTGCCGTTTCCAGTATCGGTCAAGATTTGAAGCTGCGTAGGTGACGAAGTGAGGTTCTCTCGTCCTCGAAACGTTAAATCCATGTTCTTGAAAGCTGTGCGCCTAAATTCTTGCAAGACAAGTGGCATGAAACGAATATAGTTCTTGACGTTGAAAATCCCTGTAAAAGACATATTCTACGAAATTTTGATAATTCGTGCTTCGAGTTTTCAGACATACTATAATAGAAACTTTCCGTACAGACCCCTTGCACGGTAAGAAGTCTTAAAAGTACTTTCATGCGTCAAAAATGATCTTCAGTTAACATTCAAGTATATGTTACCATCAAAATAATGCTATATAATCACGTTACGCATTAAAATTAACGTGATAAAAATGAGGGCAATTACATTTTACTGGCAATTAGCAGACCTCACACGATACTTATCACTTTCTTCGAAGCTCCACAATTTTATATCTATCACAGGAGTTCTTTAGTCATCCAAGTGTATGAGGTGAGTGGTGAAAGATGGATTTGCTGACAATTTCGTCTTTTATTGTCATTACGTAAGACATGGGGGTTTACGGCAATTTTCTTGCCAGTGTAAAGCAGGTGGCCCTCTTTATCAGCTACTGTGTGATATGTAAACTTAAAATTTCCCGTCAGAAGGCGCATTAACTCGTCCAAGGTGTATTATATTAGCTTTATAACTTACTAAATATCAATACATAAAATGGAAAGGAAAATTTAATGAATTATCGTGAAAAACATAAATATACGAAAGTAAGCATATGGATACGTCCATCATTCGGTGTATATTTTTGTTACTAAAAACATAATGAAAGTTAAATCACTACCAGACCTTTGCAAAAGCAAAGTAAGAGATGAGTCTGTATTTCTAACCTAAAGAAAATTTAAATGCAACATGTTTTATATGATTATCCACACTGAATATTATGCGTATCATTATAAGATACCTATGAACTTCACATTACAAAAACTGTCTAGAACTGAACTCTTCTCGAGGATAACAACCTCTCACAGAGATTCTACAAAGATTTTGACAATGATAATTCTAGAGATATGTTCTATATCAAATGCGAATTCAGGCTTATGCTAAAACAATATTGGATATCATAGCTCAGACGCAACAACTTACATAAATTCGCATGGAACAATGGTGTGCATTTATATATATAATATATATATATATATATATATATATATATATATATATATATATATATATATATATATATATATATATATATATATATATATATATATATATATATATATATATATATATATATATATATATATATATATATATATATATATATATATATATATATATATATATATATGTGTGTGTGTGTGTGTGCGCGTGCGCGTTTATGTGCGTGCGCACGTTTGTAATAATTCACTTATAAATCTTTTCCTCTTAAATGGGGTTACTAATGGGAGTTAAATTCCGACTCCGTTTATATCTTGTAATCTCCACCTCTGTTGTGGCCCACTGCACTTGACTAACAGCCAGGTTAAAATTTACTGCTCAAGTAAATAGGAGGGAATGTGGGTCTTAATGGAATTTACCCATAGCATTCAGCCTTCACGTTGTACCCGTGTAATCTCTCTAGTGAGATTACAATATGTTGTGGAGATATAACAAACGTCATGACAAATTATAAATTACGAATATTTTAATTTCTATCTGTTCATTGTGTTCTAAATCCTCCTCATGAAATCTTTGCAATTTATTCACCAGTATCACATATTTAAAACATGCCGTAAGAATGCCACCATTTCAAACTATGCCAGCGATATTGTCGGTAGCTTCCAGCTATTGCGTAATGGAATATTATGCGTGCTTACCAGTGGTCGAATCGGTGATGGCGTGCCCGACATATCGGTGTGACCTTTGAGAAAAATGTGGCAAAAATTGCATGAATTCGGAGATTTTCTGAATGATGTAATGCTGTTGCTAAACAATGGGTACCTCATAAGGTCATCTATTTTTCTCTTTCTTTTTTTCTCCTTTTGCAAAGAAACGCATCACGATAAAGGCATTATCCGAATAATGAGGTTAGATGGCAGTAAAGATAAAAGGCACTGAGAACTCTCTTGAAAGTGAGAGTCAAATTTTATGAAAGTCACGTTTGTTTACATTGTTGCCAAAGACCACACCAAATGTCCTAAAATAACGAAGATTTTTGTTTGTTAGTTCTTTTAATGTCCTCTGATTTATATTAGGAATACCAGCTAAGATAGAAGACATGTATTATTTATATGATAAAACAGAACATTAACAGTGGAAGAATCTTTTTTATAAAATTTACATATAAAAAGAGAATGCAAGTCACTAAATAAAACACAACGCCCCCTTCTGTTACATCACTAGGATTCGACCTTCATAGAGGACACAAAAGTTCAAGCCATATTTGCACTGCAGAAATAATTTTGAAGAGGCGTAACCAATAAGATAGTCACTTCCCACCTTGTAAGGGAAGTTAAACATGGTAAGGAGAAAACCAAGAGTTAGCTATGTAAACTCAAGTATACGGGATTGAGTACAGTTAAACGCAACACATGAATCTGTTACTTGTGAACTATGAGGAGAGTGAAAGTTTATGAATGATGAATTAACAAATGCCCTCATTACTTATGAAGCTGGAGACTGAAAGCTCACAAAGTACAAAGGGTTTAGGGGCTTCTGAAGTAAAAGACTTCAACTCAAAACAAAATATACAGATTGTAAGTCACAATATTACCAGAGGTCATAAAAACTGATAAGACTCCTCTTTCTTATGATAACCACTAATTAGGGAGTACAGTATAGTCTCCCATAGAAACCACAGGTTGGCGACGGACCTCCATTATAAGTTATGCAATGAAGGAAGTCGATGAATGGGAACTCAGCACGAATGTTTACAGGATATGAACAATTACGTTTATGTTTTTAGAAAGCCTCCCCTTTAGACATCATAGAGAGCAAGTGAACTGTCTTTTGAACAGAAACGAAAGCATACAAATACTTCTAAGTTCTACGGATTGCGTGAAATTTATTTAAAGTTTTCTTTGAGATGGGCAAGAAAAAATAAAAAATATAGGTGCAATAAATTTTAAACAAATGTAACTTTTTGTATAAATTTCTAATCATGAAAGCAGCCTTTTTCGGTAAATATATATTTTGGCAGGTAAATTTTATCAAGATCTATTTCAACATTCGACCGTGGCATATTTACATTAAATTATACAAAGTGGTAACGGCCACTGTAATCACCAAAATCCACTTCAATGGAAAAAGTTATTTCCTAAGTAAAATATTTTCCAATGTTTTATATTTACATTAAATTACACAAAGTGGTAAGGAGCACTGTAATCACCAAAATCCACTTCAATAGAGAAAGTTATTTCCTAACTAAAATCTTTTCCAATTTTTTTTCTTCACATCCATACTCCACCTCCTTGAGAGAGAGAGAGAGAGAGAGAGAGAGAGAGAGAGAGAGAGAGAGAGAGAGAGAGCCAAACGAAATTCACTGAGTAGGTAATCGATGTCAAGGGCGCTTGAATGTAATAATAAACACAATCCCGCACCAAGGAGAGAAAGGCTTGACCCCTTCAATAATGACGTACCTGTCAGTCGGGAATATATAGCTTTAAGGAGTTTCATAAGAAGTCCATAGTGTGACAAAACTATATAGCTGAGGGCTTTCCAATTTTTTTTTTTTAATACAGAAACACGTGTGAAGAAGACAGGCGTAACAAAACTGTTTTTGTGACGAATAGTTAGGGAAAAAGATGGAAGTAAACGTAATATAATAATGACATTAAAAACTATTATAACTGTTTACAAATGACAGTTTAGAATAAAGATGAAGAATACGGATTTCAGTTATAAAAAAAACATCTCTCATGAAAGGAAATCCCAGTCAAAAGACAAAAAAAAAAAAAAAAAAATTGGTGAATAAATCATGAGAAAAAATAGACAACGTAATTGTATATGATTTGTTAGGAATAAATATAAATTCTACAACAGAGAATGAGCAAGGTGAAAAGAATGGCATCATCAAAGGCCCTTAAAAAAAGAAGAAGAAGAAAAAACAATCCAGTTCCAGTTAGCCATTCAAAGTATTACGCATTTTAGGTCAAAGGAATGAATGGCCGTACGAGAGTGCCCGAAGGAAGGGCGATGTGGTAGCAGTAGCCGAGGAGGAAGAGGAGGGTCTCTCTCTCTCTCTCTCTCTCTCTCTCTCTCTCTCTCTCTCTCTCTCTAATAAAAAATGAGATAAAATCACTAGCCAATGTGCATGAATGTGAACTGGGAAGTTTCTGACTTGGCCAGAGGTTATAAAAATATCCACCCAATTGATGTTTAAGATGCGTAAAAAGAATGAGGTGGGTGAAAAGTACACGTGGTAATAGATCATAAGAACGGATCTGATTATGCAAATAGTTAAAGGAAAATAGCTTTGATGTACACAAGGCATGGGTTGATAATCGTGAAACTAATTAACATGATATTTCGGGGCGAAAAGAAATGGAAATTTTAAAATATAATCGATAAAAAACAAAAGAACAATGGAAACAATACTCAGAACAACAGCATTAAAATAATCATGGCGCTATGATACTAATACCACTATTCTCAAGGTATAAAAAACTAGCATAGATCCTTCGGGAAATATGACAAGCATCATTACATTAAAAAGGAAGAGGTAAGCCGTCTTAACTATTCATTAAGAAAAACAGAGTTTGATTTCTTGGGGTCCCAGTGGGTGTTCCGTTATCTACCCTAGATATATTAAATGCCTTACGCTTTCTAGTGACCATAATGACCTCTTACGCGCCTCCAGAAAGTGGTTTGTGACCCCAGCTGACTGACCGTTAAAGCCTTGCTATTTTACTTTTTCTGTTTCTTTATTTTTCATTAAACAATAGACGCGTAATAATTGGGTGACCTCAACTCTACTAAAGATAGTGATCCTCTACTTTTTTCTCGTGTTGATTGGCTAATGCAAGATTACAGGTGCTACTCAGCCTATCCATCTTAATAAATCTACAGATGCGTGACGTCATTTATGACATTTTTATGACCTGAACCAGTTTGTTGCTGTCCTCGTAAATCGTGGGTCATTTGGTGATGATGCTAAAAAACCAGGTCTTTCGCGTGTTTTTCTTGGATGCTACTTTCAAGTAGATATTGTGCATAATTTATTATATATAACCTCTGTGCCTCTTTTTTTTCGTAATTAGTTTTATTTTGTCCTCTGTCAACCCTACTGTCTCTTTTTAATTGTAATGTTGGAGATTGGAACTCAGTTGTTACGTTTGCCTCGACTGGACAACAGCAAAGAAATAATATTTTTGTTTGATCACCTGGAACCGAGGCCGTGGATTATTGAATGTACAAAAAAGAGCATATGATTTTAAAAACAAAGTGATAAAATATAAATGTAAAGAGGTCATGGTTCATCGTCAATACAATGAACTTAAGCACTTACATGTTTTTCCTACCAAAAAAGCATCACCGACATGTTGATCTGCAGACGTCAGAGATTTCAATGCCGTAGTGAATAATGATCACAAAAGAAGCAACCACCACCTAGACCACTACTACTACTACAACTACTACTACTACTACTACTATTACTACTACCTGTACTACTACAACTACTAGTCAAGATTACGGTCAAAAGATGATAATACTATTTTGGGCCTACCATTTGCGACACAAGAAGACATGAAAGACGCAGCTGTAAACTGAGCCTGTTTTAGTGTCCTTTATCCTGTTGCATTTCTGGTTTTGGTTTTAATTTTGACAAGGCTAGGTTCTCTTTTATAGTTCTCCATTTGAAAACGCAGTTTTCACGGCCTTTTTTAGACGTCATCTTAATTTGTAAAACCGTTTCTTATAATCTGCTTTCACGGTTTTCTGTCTAAAGCGAGTCTCAGTATATGAACAAGTACGCACAACAACACACACATATATATATATATATATATATATATATATATATATATATATATATATGTGTGTGTGTGTATATATGTGTGTGTGTATATACATATATATATATATATATATATATATATATATATATATATATATATATATATGTATATATATATATATATATACATATGTCTGTCCATGTATATATATATATATATAGAGAGAGAGAGATAGATGGACACAGGTAGATAGCAAGAGAGCACAAATTCGAATGCTGGGCGAGAGAGAGAACACTAATGTAATAACGTAACAGATCAACGAGATGATTCTATGAGATTCTTTTTAATAGTAGCATTAGAATATGGCTGATGAAGAACTAAAAGTCTAATAAGTACCGTCACGCATAAAATTTACCAATTTTTTACTCCTTTTCTAAAATAGTTTGGATGAGAGAAAACGCCATTTCCAAGAACAGAACTTTTTACTTGACATTTTTACTTAATATTTTGTTTGTTTCATATTTATGGAAAAACTTAAATATATAGTATATGATTTTCCCTCCATCTTGAAATTAACGTTAGCTTATGAACATAAGGCAATAAGCATTCCCATCGCAAAATACCCGTGTTAAATTTACAGAAATGTTAAAATTTTTTCTACCTATTTTTTAAGGAAATTCCAAGTGTCAAGGGCATCAAGAATCTTCAGTGGTAGAGTTGCTTTTCTAGTTTCTAGTTAACGGCATTAGCAAGGGGTTGCTCACGCTGATGTGGTGGACACTGACAAATCTTTTAAACGGATAATATAGGAGTGACTGTGTGACCAACATAAAACACGAAATGCATGCTAAAGTGTGAAAAGATATTTTGTAAATATGGTGAGATCTTTCCCATGTTTATTCTCTTTGGCTGGGATTTCCATAACTTTGGAAAAATAATCGATCCTCTATAATGACGGACATACAGGACTGACAAAGGTGGTAATCGGTTCACAGATCTTTTTGTCACGCAAACATTCTTATAAAACGAAAAATAAAGGTCTTCTTCACTCTGCAATGATAAAATTGCATATCTCCGATGACCACTTCACTTTCAAACAACTTAATCTAAGCAGGGTCACTGCTTGCGTCAAGGTTCTTTCAAAAACATTTCCTTGGGGAGTCCTAATCGGTAGCCTTTAATGCTCTTAGATTTTTATCTCTTATTTTCATGGTGAAGACATCCACAATGGTGTCATGGTAAAAATATGTTAAAATATATACAAAACGAGAGCATTCGAGAACCTGTTCGATTCTTCTTCTCCTTGAGAAGGAGAATCGAGCAGGTTTTCGAAGGCTCTCGTTTTTGTGTATATTTTTAATATATATTTGCACTGACATCATTGTGATTTCTTCACCATTTTACTGACTCATGCGAATATGGGGTTTTTATATATTTACTTTTATTTGAATATTATGATAGAATTGTTCAAAACATACTTAAGGCATCTTTTCCAAGTTATCTATAGTAGTGGGCTCCAAAACTCATTATTATTATTATTATTATTATTATTATTATTATTATTATTATTATTATTATTATTATTATTATTATTATTATTATTAGCAGCTAGTTTGCATATCCTCCTAGTTTTACGTGTGGATATATTTCTTTCTGAACGTGTAGGTTTTACCATTCTTGTGCAATGTCTTTGCTGCTTTAAAGGTAATGTTTTGCTTACATATAAATGGTTCACGTTCGTCAAAGAGTATGTAATTTTTTTATTTGTAAATATCTCAACTATAACTATAATGAGCTAGAACATGTACTGTATAATCACAAAAGCGAATAATCCTTAGGTGATTATACCGGCACTGTCTAATCACTTACAAAAGATGGGCAAAAATAAGAGTAAACTTTCTGAATTACATTTCTTTGCTGATTTAAGTATCTATCGCCCTTCCAAATGATATAACAATCTCTCTTTCTTTGCAGGTAAGAGGCTCACTCTCATATCGCATGTAACCACCAAGTTCGTAAGTTAAGCATGTTGACTACTGTGTTAGTATGAATGTTTGGCTGCACTCTCAAGATAAGTGTTACATTTTATCTTTCGCCTCTTCACTGTCTTCTGTAGTTATCATGTTCCCCTGCATACCATACGTATTTGCACGTTCGCCTTAACTCGGAAAACATTACACGAATTTCAACAATTCTGGAAAACACACACACACATACACACACACACAAAACCCAATTGGGGTCCCTAACGCTTTCTCCCTCTGTTTTCAATCTTTGCACATTTAAATCACTTCCAATCTAAATTCCCTTTGAGACAGAACTTTTCTTAGCTATTGAATATAATTGTTGTCAAATCCCAATTCAGGCAGCAATAATGGTTTTTACTGATATACCGCTCCTCATAAACTCTTCATATACTTATTCGAACTCGAAGCATTTAATCAGCTTATAGTTATGCACTAACATCTATATTCTTTAGCCAAACTGATCTCTCTCAGAGTCCACTTATAGGTTGGATTCTGACACATCGTCCTCATAAATGACCAGAAATTGAGACATTACATAAGAAAAAATCAAACGGTCACTTCCATAACGGCTATGAGGATTTTGTTGTGCGGTCAAGCTGTTTTAAAGAATACACATCAAGACACACGCACAAAATAAGACATGAACACACAAATGCACGCACGGTATTTATTAAGCAATCGATCATTTTTTTTTTTTTTTGCTGTCTCAGGGTGGACCTAAATACCGTCTCATTATTATGACAAAAACGTGGCATGACGGCATTCAGAATCAACTTGATAACCGGGCAATGGCGGCGTTTCTAATGCCATGATGTAATCTCAATCGCTCTCATGCAAATCTTTTTTTTTTTTGTAAGTGAAATGGAGGGCCACAATTGTTGGAAAGGAGATGGAGATGCTGTTTTACCATCGGTTAACCCACTAAAGAGACCTTTTAAACGCCTCAAAAGCATTCGTGCGTTTAAAACAGGCCATTCTTATAGTTTGAAATGGCGTACTTTATTCACTGTTATGTTACCATTTTTCTTCGACTGGTTCATACTGCAGATACATCTTTGATATCAAACTTCTTTTTCGTAGGTGTTTTAGAGTATTTAAAACCATAAATTAAATATATGTATATATAACATTTACAATTTATGGTTTTAAATATTCTAAAATGCCTACATAATTTTTATAATACACACACACACACAACTATATATATATATATATATATATATATATATATATATATATATATATATATAAGATGACCACATACCACATACGAATAATTTGCTACTATTACGAAATAAGATATAAACTAATTGGACATGCTGAAGGAAAATCATGGAATATTCAAATTATACAAGACACAGGTAAATTCCAATGTTTGTTTTGTTACATTCTCATAAATGCCAAGCTTCAGTACAAAACACAAATTTATTAACAATAATTGTATCATGACCAAAGGTTTTTTTGGGGGGGATATAATATACTCTACATCACAAGGAACACCGATAGACTCTGTGGTGTCTAAACTCACGCATTTTATCAAAACCTCGAGTAAAATTCAAAGGTGAGTTTCTCTTGCATGCACTTGATGATGGGTGGTCTACATAATCCTGGACAATCGCACGACCTTTATTGGTAAAACGAAAAACCTATTCATTCTTTTAGACACAAATGAAATGTTCCATAATTTGTTTGTACTGTTGTCCTCTACGATTGAAATATATCACAGGGTCTCCAGGGAGATAATTCTAAATTGTGCATACAAATTCTATTCAAAGAAATGACAAGGTCTTTTTTCAGATAATTTCAAATACATGAATGAGAGTCACACGAGTTAAGAGGAGAAAAATTGTTATTCGAATGGCCTAAACTATTTTAGATTTATTATTTTGTCTCCTCTGTCTATGAGAAATACATGAAACAAGGTAATGTTTATATGAATTCCACTCATTCCAGTGTATAACTGAAAATCACGGACCATAGTCTTCAGTGACTTGTTTAAAGACAGTCCATTGTACTAAATTGTACATGGATTTGAAACGTGCCGATACCAAAACGAAGAGGAGGAAAAATTCGTGCATTCTTGAAAGGTTCTCTCTCACGACATCCAACCAAAGAATTGGATGGTATGCAAAAGACTCATTTAGGAGACAGTAACGGGGAACTTTTAACTGCATAGACAAAACTGTTTCGACGAATTCCTTCATTAACTTGCGTCTTGCTTCACCAGTAAAGGAAACTTAGATGGTTAAGACACGTGCAATACGATAGAAAATAGGGCAAACGCCTCATTTGCAGGCTGCTTGCTAATCCTTTCACACCAGGGTGTGAAAGGAGGAAGGGGGTAGGATGAAGGTGTAGGATTGGCAAGTCGCCACGACCTAGCAAGGTGAACTTCTGAAGGAAGATGCCCCCTGGCTTGCTCTGCCTAATGATCATCCACCTCCTTCTGCAGGTCGACTGGGGGTCGCTGGCCTACCTTGAGGTTGAGATGATGGCGATGAAGATAATAATGATGATAACGATGCCGTCGCGTTATTTTTCTTGGGAAAACTTTACCAATTTATTACATGTCCTTGAACAACGAAAGCGAATAAGTTATCCATTTGTATGGAACTACAAAGCTGATAAAGAAGGTTACAGCAGACTTAATACAACTTCTACCGCTGTAATAAGAGAGGAAATGCCACCACCTACTAAAACAAGGTCATCCGCACGCGCTTACACACGAACCTTTGACCGCTCACTTTGGCCACTACTTCGCCTCT
The DNA here is from genome assembly GCF_040412425.1 of Macrobrachium rosenbergii. Taxonomy (NCBI): domain Eukaryota; kingdom Metazoa; phylum Arthropoda; class Malacostraca; order Decapoda; family Palaemonidae; genus Macrobrachium; species Macrobrachium rosenbergii. Next base: position 22,410,301 of record NC_089781.1, read on the forward strand.
CACCTTTCTCTTCTTCCTCCGTTCCTGAGGCTGGGCTGTTGAAGTACATCTATCACCCCGGTCCCTCCCAACATCCCAAACCTGGCCCTAGTCCCTACTCAGCCGTGGCCACGACTCAGCTCCCAAACCAAAGCGCTTAGGCTTCTTTTTCTCGGCGCTTTGGATGCTCAAAATTGGCCCGGTTTAATCTCTATTAAAATATGTTTACCCGAGACTGAAAACCTGGTTATTTCCAATTCTAGCCGCCGTATCAAAACTTGCAGCTTCACTTACTGAGACCTGACAATCAGATGAGCATGAATGAACGGCCGATGAGAGATTAAGGGGTGCGAAGGAAAGAATGGCTTACGCACACCCAAGTAAGGTGCGATTGGACTTTTGTTTTCAAATCTTATGCAACATATCTAGTTGAAGGAAAGCTTTCCTTTTTGTTCACTTTTAAAGTCAGTATATCATATGAACAAGAAGTGATTTGTTGCCCGACGGACCATTCTATGTTTCCTTTTTTTTCGGTATCATTATCTATTGCCGTCCATCAACGCCACTGGAAGGCACGGTTGGTTTCGACATGTATCGCACCGATCTTGTGCTCTCGCATGTAAATGAGCTGTAATCACTAAAAGGAGGAGTTACGGGAACCCTTCCTAAGTCTACTAAAGTCAAAAGGCACGCCAGCCCGAAAGACGATCGAACTTTGCGAGCGTCCATAATAATATTTTCCTCAATGAGTATTTTAGTCATAAAAGCTTCGTTTACGAATATGATAACTCTCCTTTACGTGGTTGTGCTTATGTACTATATAATTACACACAAACGAGCTTCAAGCTACTGATGACAGGCATAAGAATTACATGATAACGCAGTTCTGTAAACCGCATCATTATGTCTGACGGATCACTGAAGAATCTTATTGATGATTCTTACGCGACCATCTTCAATAATACGTGGATTGATCTCGATACTTCTTCTACCTAAAGGAAAAATACCTCGCTAGTTACTGTGCTCTAACATCTTTTTGGTTGGTATCAAATTTTTACTAAATTAATTTTGCAATGAAGCAAAGGAATATCCGAATTTTTTGCCTCTCGTGAAAAGAATAGCATGGATAAATCATAATACTTCCCGATGTTTTCATTGCTTTAGCATTACCAGAATGTTTTTTTTTTCAACTTCTTATGCAGTGTTTCTTTGAATTTCATTTTAAGTCATTAACTTACCCTTATGCACCAAATTTGGAGAGCATGGTTTAATTAACTCCACGGCAACCTGCTTATGAAGTAGGGACCAAATCTTATTTTGTTTTCATAAATGCAAAATGAATGACTTCGTAAACAGGTTACTATGATAAACCAGTTTAGTCACTAAGCCTATATTTTTAGTGAAATTTTCATTTGAAAAATTACCGACCAACTACCCTGGTATCCCACGTAGTCATTTCATACCTCAGCTTCCTGTAGGGTTTCTTGTTAATCATGTATGGCAACGAATTAGATAAATATTTGTAACGTTACGGTGCCAATCAAAAATACACACAAACATAATATATATATATATATATATATATATATATATATATATATATATATATATATATATATATATATATATATATATATATACACATATATGCTTAAAAATCAGAGTAGATGCACGTGACTTCAGTGTATAAGGGAATCCCACAGGATTCGCTTATATATGTATGTATATATGTATATATATATATATATATATATATATATATATATATATATATATATATATATATATATATATATATATATATATATATATATATATATATATATAATGTTATGTAATGTGTGTGTAAAGCAATTTAAGAGTCTAATAAAAAGTCAAATTAACCAAAAATGCAAATAACCATTCTCTCTCTCTCTCTCTCTCTCTCTCTCTCTCTCTCTCTCTCTCTCTCTCTCTCTCATTCAGGCTAGCTTCAACTCCCAGCATGGACGTTAGGCGTCTTCGATATGAGTTTGCAAAATTAATTTTCATCTCAAAGTTCGTCATACCTACGAACCAGTTCCTTTTGCCCCCAAAGGACGTATTGACCAGGTCACAGCCAACCTCATCGTGTTTGCATCATGCGCTTTGCGTGTAAGAGAATATGCTTGCCGAGAACAAGTTCTTGAAAGCGAGAAAAAATTAAATGTGACGTGGGATGTCAAAACTTTTACACCATGAAGTTAGTCAATAACACGGAGGAATTCTCGTACTTTTATTTCAGCGCCATATAGATCTTGAATATATTATTGTTCTTATATTATTTCATCGTTCCGGCTTTCGTAATCAGTCACGTGAAGAATATACGATCCAAATGAAGACATCACGCAAATAAGGCTTCGAAAAAATTACATTGTGAAAATATTTCCTCAAAACATAAACAAATTTATGGATATCCATAATAAAAATTAATATAAATCTCGTGTATATATTTTATTTTTGCACGAAGCTTACAATTTGCTCAAAGGGATTTTAAACATTTTGTTTTACATATCTCCTCTGTTATGCTTTGCATATTGTTTTTCCATTTAGAAAAATATGGATGAAAAGTTTATGCAATTCTCATGAATAGATCAATTTCGTAAAATACGACAAGTCGATCTTTGCATTAATATAATTACAATAAAAATGCTATAATATCGATTTTATACTTAGGCTTGGTAAATTTGTATAATCAAGAAACTATTCGAGTTTCCCACGACCATAAGCATTCCTGGAGCGACTTCAAAGCTAACAGGCTATGGATACTCGTACATTGATGATATTAGATCGTGTCATTTAGAAACTGCGTTATGTAAATGAATAAATTTACTAGAACTTGGAAAAGTGGATTCTTTTACAATTTATTAAACTGCCTATATCAAAATGATATTTATCAAGATATTGGTAGTTATCATCGACTCTGAAGCACAACGGTTAAGCAAGAAATTGACGACAAAATATTTACCTAGTTTTCCATTTAGGAGTGAAAATACATAGTCATTTTGACAAATCACCCATCCGAATTTTTTCTTTTTTTGGTCTCAATTATTCTATAGGCACACTCGAGTAGTTCTGTTCACAAGATCATTAAAACATACAGTAACCTAACAACCTGACAGAATTATTTCAAAAATTAAAATTTTTCAACATCTCCACGTACATTTTCTCACCATGACAGCGACAACGAATGAGTTAAGACTTCTTGAGTTGGATGTGTGTTCGAAGTTACTTGCTTTGCGGGCGCACGCACGCGCGTGGATATTTCAAGAAGTCGCTTGTTGAGCCTCCCCGTTGATGAAGAAACCAAACCCTCAACCCTCTTGCGTCAACCTCACCCCCACCCCTCATCCTCCACCAAACTTTCTCTTGTCCCATCCATAGGCACGGGCGTAAAACCTTAATTGGGAGGATTCTTACCTTTACCTCTCTCTCTCTCTCTCTCTCTCTCTCTCTCTCTCTCTCTCTCATTTACTATTTTTTAATGAATCTTCTTTTAGTAATGATTTTTATAAGAAAAGTTTCAGTGGATTTTCTTCTTTCTTCTCACTTCTTCATGAAAGACAATCGCACGGTTCCTCGATATGTTTATAGTCATTGTTCTTACAATGTTCATTAAACAAAAACAAAACAAAAAATGCCCTTTTACGGTTTATTCGAGTAAAACCGTTGACTTTTACGTTCCGTTATTAATATAAAACCTCAATCTATTCAACTATTCATTAGATTAAACAAGTAAAAAATGCGCCGAAGTTTATTCGGCGCAATCGAGTTTTCTGTACAGCGTATAATCCAGGCCGCCCAAAATAAATCTATCTTTCGGTGGTCTCGGTATAATGCTGTATGAGCCGCGGCCCATGAAAACTTTAACCACGGCCCGATGGCGGCGTGTCCTATATCGTTGCCAGACGCACCATTATGGCTAACTTTAACCTCAAATAAAACAAAAACTATTGAGGGTAGATGGCTGCAATTTGGTATGTTTGATGATTGGAAGGTGGATGATCAACATACCAATTTGCAGCCCTCCAGCCTCAGTAGTTGAACATCTGAGGGCGGACATAAAAAGTCCGGACGGACAGACAAAACCGGCACAATTGTTTTCTTTTACAGAAAACTAAAACGAACTTTAATATATTGGATTAACTCACTTTTCTTGCATGAACTGATTATTGCAGCCCAAGTACAGCCCTTTTGTCATTAGTTGTTTTTCTCAACCGCAAAATAATCACACAGGGGAGAGACTGAAGAAAATAATGACATACAATTAGAAGTACAGAAAGTCGAATGTTTAATTCAGTTCTATATCTTGTGTGATGAGTAAAATTTGTTTCGTTGTATCGGTCATTCGATAACTCACCGGTGCCGCGGTGGTCAATTATTTCAAAATTCCGGTGAAGACTGATTGATGAAAGTATGTAATAAATAAATAAGGTGACTGGCAAAATCAATTAACCATAGAAGTAACATCTGCTGCCTGAGGATTATGGACTAAAATTTCATTGATCAATTTGTACGTTTTTTATACATTCAAATTCACTTCCTATGTACAGTATTTTCGCTAACAATCCTGTTCTTTTGAATAAAGCTACATTCACATATTTCCATTTTCCCATTTGACAACATATTGGTTATTCTTACGATTTCTTGATGTTCTCAGCGCATCATGATGTTGCAATAGTTTTCTTTTGAAAATCAGAAGACTCGCAAAAAGAAATAACAGAAATATTTCTGACGTTGCTTAGAAATCTTACCGTCATGGACTATACCTTACGCAGCTTATTCTAGAAAACAAGAGCCAAACTCCTATTATTATATAATATTCTTAACAATTCCGTACTGAGTGACTTTCTTGAATTAAGTTCCGCCACAAATCAGTGTTAGCGAATCATTGAATCACCCTTTGTTCTAGTAATATATGCAGATTTTCTCCAACACATTTGCAACTTGGCCATGTTGGTTTGCCGTGGGATGCAAATATGCACCATAAGCGATGACGATGGAATGCTAAAGAAAGAGCTTAAGACCACTCTCTGTTTCTCAACCTACAACCGTTTTCATTTTTTGAATCTCATTTTTCAAGCGCTGGTGAAATGGTACAATACATGTACACAATACCGTGGTCTAAGCGATGTCAGGCAGGGCAGCCGATCGGGACTACAAAGTCTACCCCAAAAGCCAAATCAAAGTCCTTCAAAAGAAGGCATCACGGGGACCCCACATAAAAATGGGAACAAGCTGGGAAGAAGAAGATAAAAACGCATTCCACCGGTTGGCTCTGCTCTATTTCAGATACGTCAAGCACACGTAGGTTCAGCTGAAGTTACGAAGACCGCTGATTCGGATTCTCATGATATGCGAATAATAACTGATAAAGGCTTTATATCTGATGTACCGCCAAGCGGCTATGCCAAGCTCTGAGCATATTTTCTTTCCTAATGAAGCATGTTTTTCCATAATTATCTTCTTTATCTATTAACTACATTGCTATTTCTTTTATACTGTTCCTATAATCGAACTATAATCCATGCAAACCTTGTAAAGAGAAAACACTTTTGAGATATTAGCGCAACATTCACTCTCAATATTTATGCCATTACATACAAAGGCCTAAACATTTACCCTTCATAATCTTACTTACTATAAAGAAATGAGTGTTTATTTAAAGAACAGGTTCATATATAAAAAAGAAGATATATTACAACAGAGAAAGATACAATCACATATTAAGCATGACCCCAAAAGCAAACTGACGAGAGAGAGAGAGAGAGAGAGAGAGAGAGAGAGAGAGAGAGAGAGAGAGAGAGAGAGAGAGAGAGAGAGAGAGAGCCAAGATTAGGAAGTTACAGCTTGTTGCATACTTTCTCTTGGTCTTTACAAACTGCTCCAGATTAAGTTTCAGATCCACTTTGTTCATATGCCACTGCGATACCGAGCCGTAAGCTACATTTTATTTGCTTCTTTACTGCCTCTTGTTTACTGAAGCAAACAAAGAACGAAAATAAATCCATTCACATTGATGACATTTAGTCATGGGGGACATTTTTGAATTGCTGCAGTTAGAGCCCAGCTAAATTGTAGAACTAACAAAGCAAGTTTCCAATTATATTTATTTTATATAGTAATTTTTCCCATTTCTTTAAATACAAAGTGCTCTATGTCTCTGTCATCAAGGTATCACAATTGGTGAAGATATAAATATTTCATCAATCGCATGTAATTTTATGCCATATTTATAGACAACTCTGTCCACTGTTTCTTTAATATATTACAGTCAGGAACACATATAAAACACATTCCAGGAAGAATGAAAGAACCCCAGCGCCCTGAACGATCTCAATAAGCAAAGCAACTATGGAGAAACTGAACGTCTCTACTTGCAGGCTGTAAACTAGTTTGCCATTTTCTTATCTTTCATCAAGTTCCTTTCGAACTACGTCCAGATTAAAACCTCGATTTCATTTTTCAATCTAGACGTTAATCGATCTGAGAGCCTCCGAAGAACCAGTTCATTAATTTAAGGCGACGGAGTGGTAATGGGAGGGTTCCTTATTCTCCGTTTAATTTACCAATCAGCTTTGTTTACCGTTTCACTTACTAATCCCATTTACTTCTATGATCTTTTTGTGCATCAGGCTTTCTCTATCGTAAAACTTTAAAATTTGTAATTGCCGTCTCTACTGAACCTTTCCAGATGTATTCAGGAAACGTTAAAGAAGTAAACGATGTTTTTTCTGTTAGCCTATTCACATAAATGGGAAAAATATACCTGAAAATGCAGCGAACCTGGTAATGAATTAACTGCCTTTCAAAGGAGACGGCTGTTCGACGCATAGAGTGAATACCGAATAAGATTTACCCCTGGAATCCTGGATCAGTATGGCTTTTAACTGCCGAGTCGACAAGGAGTATAATAATGAGAAATAAACGTTGCACTGAAGTGATACTAGTGAGGTTCCCAAATTTTAAAACTTCTTTTTTGAATGCTCATAGTATCTCGACAAGCGTAACTGTGTTTCCACTTCAAATTTATTGATTCTCCTAAAAATTATCTGTCAATCGCTTTGTAATCGAGCGGTCATTAACACTACAAGTTTTGAGTTCTGTGGTAATAAAACATCAGACACTGCAAGAAAATCTTCACCTCCCTAATAACTTCATGAAAAAGATAATCGAATAAAAGAACAGCAATTGAAACGAAGGAAAGAAAAGTGGATATTAGACATAAAAATCATTAAAATCAAACACGAGTCCATCATCACGATATGAAACTTTCGCAAATCCCTTCTCTCGTCTTTCTCAAGTTCCTTCAACGCCTGCACTTAATAAAATTAACACCCCATCTAAAGGGGAAACGCTCGGTTCCACTAATGAACCCGAATGAACTAAGAATAGCGCCCTGGAAGAATGAAGGCCTGGCAACCCGTGCCAACGAAATTCCTCCACCTGCGTTAGAGTGAAAGCTGAGGCTGGCTAAATGAAAGTAAGACGAACGAGCGTCTGTCTGTCCTGAAAGAATGAGAGGAGTCACCTTCCCCGGCAGTAATGGATGGCCAAGAGGCCATTCATTGCGGTCAGCTGGCCGCCTTCCATAGAATTCCACATGGATTACGGGTCGGATTACAAGTCGGTATAAACATTTGCCACTCAAGGTGATTTGACGAAAAAATTTCAAACTGGCTTTTACTGTTTGGCATAAAAATGGCTTTGAGAAAAAATGAGTCGAGAGATTAAATAGCAGGGTGGTAATTCAATTCAACCAGATGTTCCGACTGAAACCAAGATGTATTGGCTGTCAGGTCTAATTGATTTCAAGTCTTTCAACATTTTAGTTGCTATTTATTACTGACCAGAGAGATAGAGAGACCCTTGGTTGAACGTGGTCTGATAGCATTAAACGACTGAGCAACAACAATTTACATTGCTCCTAAGCCCTTTCTGAGACAACGATTTCTTATAATGCTTCTTTGTCTCATATTACGTTTCATCGTTACCACTACTTTACTTTCAACTGCAAATATTTTCTTTCGTAACCGCCCTCTTTTTCTTAGCTTTAGCTTTCGAATCAAGCGATGCAGTCAGCATAACATTCCAATGGTTGTCTCTGCTATCCCCTTACGAAGTTCCGAATTACCGATGCGTTATTTTCGTTTGTCTAAAAAAAATTCTTCACCTTTTGTTACCTATGCATCCAGGAAATCAGTACTAAACTATAACAATCTCCACTGTAGTATTAAGAACTTGCTCTCTCTCTCTCTCTCTCTCTGAACTGCAGAACTGTATTTACCCGAAAGCCTGAAATCTCCCTTCATCTGCTCTCCTTCCCTCGCCTTCCCCTTCCTTTCCTTTCCCTGTTTCCAAACACCACCTCCCCTTCCCCATCCCATTCACTCTTTGTGTGGCTGAGAAATGTCTAGACTAATCCTCGGCCAAGCTGGAGGAGGCAGCCAGTGCAAATTCATGTTTTGGCATCGGTCCTATACCTTCTCTTACTCTTAGGCTGGAGAACGTCTAGACTTTTACTTTTCCTCTCTTTCATTTTACATCCCAATACCCACTCGTCGTTCTTGCTCTCTTTTATTTTATCTTTTTTCCCAATGGCATTCTTCCACATCATCTCTCAGCTTGTAGACTTCGACGTAGTTTTTTTTATTTGTTCCTCCTTTTTGTTACGTGTCTTAATACTTTCTTTGCCTCTGCTCTTTCATCTATGCTCTATTTGCGTCCCGCAGTTCTCGTTCTCCTGCCAAAATGCAGAGGTTGCCAGGATCTCTTGGCATCCTGCTCCGTGCAGAACTGGATGAGAGAGGTCAGTGGATGTTCCCGCTGGAAATGCGCCAAAGCTTTCCACACTCATGATAGTTGCATCTAAGAACCTGTCCGACGAAGCTTTGATTCCTTGTAGCAAAAGTACTGCGTATTTGTTTGTTGGTGGGTTATCGCCTCACGAATTACATCAACTGAAGGCTTTCGGCTTTTGATGAGTTATACTGGAGGCTTTGATGATATGCAAAAAAAAATAATAATAATAAATAAATAAAAAATCATAAGCACAGCAACTTTCACACTAGCGAGCGAATATATTACTGTAAATGAAAGAAAACACTGTACTTAGTTCGACCATGCATAAATTATCGGAGGTGATGGTAGTGAATATGTAATAAAAAAAAGGAATAATGATACTGAAAACATATGCGCTAAGATCAAACTAATCTTTATGGTCATTTCAATAGAAATTCGATGATGTTACATCCAAACGACTTATAATGAACAAGGCTTCGCTAGTTCTTAATCACATACAAGTATAACATAGAGGAGAGTGCTTTCAAAGTGACTGAATTTACCATACTGGTAAGAGACTCTTCCAAAGTGTCTGAATCTGACATACTGGTAAGAGGGTCTTTCAAAGTAACTAAATTTACCATTCTGGTAAGAGACTTCCAAAGTGTCTGAATTTGCCATACTGGTAAGAGAGTCTTTCAAAGTAACTAAACTTGCCGTCCTGGTAGGAGCGTCTTTCAAAGTGACTGAATTTGCCCAAAGCGACTGAATTTCCCATACTGCTAACAGTCTTCCAAAGTGACTGAATTTACCATACTGCTAAGTCTTCCAAAGTGACTGAATTTACCATAATGCTGAGAGAGTCTTCCAAGGTGACTGAATTTCCCATACTGACAAGAGAGTCTTCCAAAGCGACTGAATTTCCCATACTGATAAGAGAGTCTTTCAATGCGACTGAATTCATCTTACAGGATGCTGAAAGTTTGAAAGCATAACTTACCAGACTCTGCTTAAGAAAAAGCCCAAAAAAGAATGAATAATCAGCGCAAACTGCATAACTATAAAAGAGAGTTGCTCTCAGTCCCCTGGCGGAGTGATGACCACCAGGTGAACGGTCACCTTATGTCAAGTGAACTGTGACGTGTGATTCTTCAGGATGATAAGGTCTGCCGGGCAAACCCGTTTCAGTTTAGGTTAATGTCTTAACTACCACCTCAGTGGCAGCCCTTCCTGTTTACGAAAGGTTAACATCATGATTGATGACTTGTCGTCAGTGTAGTCTATGACTACGATACTTAGCAATCCGGAAGGCACTTAAAAGAAAAAAAAAAATAGTAAGCGGTACCAATCCACTCTAGTGATGATGATATGAAAATCCAACTGTATGTCAAGTGCACAACCACACTGTGAATTATGTGTATTAAGAGAGAACATTTGACCCGTAAAATTTCCAGTTTTACCAGAATATAAAGAGCAATGACTTGTGATCTGCATATTCTAATTTGAGAATTTTACGCTGTAAAATAAAAATAAAAAACTGCCGTTTATGAGGAAACGAGAGACTGTAGCAATGACAAATACTATACAAATTTTACTGCTAAAATTACATGACAAATGTTTAATTTTATAAATACCCAATCTGGTGAGGAAAAATGTTTAAGCGATAAAGATTAAGCGATCACAATATTCTTCGTGTAAAAGGAAAACACTCGCATGAATCACTCTTGCATCTTTACAATGAAATTTCTCAAGTTTTTATAGTATAAAAATACAAACTTACTATAAAAGTAAAAATGTATTTATTTTTCTATAATGTCATAAAACTATATATGAACCAGGGCCTTATATTCATTTCTGTCTATAATCATACATAATGTAGTCATTTTTGAAAAATTCATTTAGGAAATTATTTCAAAATTTATTGGCATGTCGTTCTGACTACACTCTTTCTTTGCTTGGCTGATAGTTGTGTAAAGCAAATTCATTCTCACTCTCGTTTCAACAAGACAAAATTAACAACAGCCAATACTGACCATTTACTGGAATGGCAAGTCCGAGCAGTAAGAATTGGTTGATACAAATATACAGGTGTGTGGATAAGCAAAGGAGTAAAAAAAAAAAAAAATCAGTAAGGCAGTCATTCAACCGTATAAAACTAGATAAGGAGTACAGTGAAATACCTCTTGATAAATAAATTCTTATCTAAAGCTGAATCAATTTTTAAGTCATTTCTCCATTGCATAGATGGAGTTTTTTTTTTTTTATCCAATTACAACTTGAAAGTTAGCTATCCACACCATAAGAAATGAATTCAGTTTCGGCTAAATTTCAAACGAGGCGGATCTGTTTTATTTTTTTTTTATTTTTTTCGCCTCTTTGAAGTACTGTGTTCCATAAGGAGATTTGCAAGAGCTGTCAGGCAACCATTCACTGACCTGATCATATTTCATGCGTTTATTGACTACACCTCAGCATCCAATTATGTTTGCATTTTATGACTAGGATAGAAATCTCTATGTCTCCTCGTTAAGTCCGCTGGGTAAGGAAACATTTAGAAGTCTCTTGTTAATCATGATTATAACATGAACGACAACATGGTTTGTGCTTTAAAGGTTTCATGGAGCATGAGTAAGGTTGGTAGACGAATTTTCACAGAAAACTTTGAAGTGTCTTGGAAATTTTGTATCTCACTGAATTATTGGTGTGCGTGTGTCTGTGTAGGTAAATATATACATACATACATTCATCCATAGATACATTTGTGTACATATAATACATACATACATACATATGTGTGTGTGTGTGTGTGTGTGTGTGTGCGCGCGCAGCATATGTTGGTATTCTATCACAGCTATCTCGTCTTTAAACGTAATGAGTATAAAACCTGAAGCACTAATGATAACTGAGCACTGCAGATTAATGAAGCATAAATATTTATATAAAATGCTGGTACTGACTTCTGCTATTATGGTTTTAAAACTAAGGAAACATTACAAATCTGCCGACAAACAAAGCTAAGCTCACCGCTTCTACATCATCAAATTAATAATGAAAAAGAAATAGGGAACACCCAGCCCAAATGCTATCACGTAAAGTCTGCACACGCTTCACAACCCCAGCAATAGTGCACTTGACTAGTCTTAAAATAACTTTGGATTCGTTTCAAGAAGAGAGGGAGGGAGGGAGGGAGAGCTGCCAAAGGTCACCGACAATCTCCGGATGAAAGTTGCAGAGCACCGGACACCAACAGACAGACAGACACTGTTTGTTAGACGATAAGGCTTCGGTTATTCATCGCTGTTGTGATACCCGGTCAGTGAATCACCTGGAGGTACGCTGTCATTTGATAAGAGCGAATGCGAAGGGAGAAGAGATCTTAGGTTTAATGATGTTACTTTCGATAGTTTAGACGAAGGGGGGGGGGGATTTAAACCATTTATTATTGCTCACAGAGGAGACCGAACGGAAAAGCACTGCAACTAACCTGGAAACACTGGAGCAAGAGTGTTTCCCCACCCCCCAGAGAAAAAACGCTGCAGTGTATGAAATTAATCATAAATATTTACTTTTGGCTTCCTTGATCAAAGTATCATATTCTGTAGAGCTTAGCGCGTATGGTAGATGATGCTTTGCTAAGAATTGTGTATGATGTTCACCTCAGCCATTATATATCGGCGCCAATGACCGTAGAAGTCACGACGCTTGATAAGTTAAAATCATTCATTCATTACATTTATATATATATATATATATATATATATATATATATATATATATATATACATACATATATATATATATATATATATATATATATATATATATATTATATATATATATTATATGATATATATACTGTATATATACGTATATATATTTATGATATATATATACTGTATATATATGTATATATAATTTATATATGTATATAAATTATATACATAAATATATATATATATATATATATATATATATATATATATATATATATATAGATAGATATATGTATATTTATGCATAATATATTATTCGTCTTTTTCAACTGTTCGTCTTTTGTTAGTTTTATATAAACGATTACTTTGCTCAGTCCATTATTCACGGAATTTTCATTCCAAATAGACACAACAGGCACATACATATGCAAAAGTAATGAAAGCGTAAATAATAGTTCTGCATCTTCAGACATCTTAAGAATGATTGACCATTTCTCCTTAACAACATTCCGTAACATTACAGACTTTTACTTATGCTTGTCGGCAACAAGCATAAGTAAATGTCTGTTGGCTACAGACAGAAGCGCAGCATTCCTCGGATGTCAACGGAGAAAAAAAAGATAATAAAAGGAAAAAAAAAATGACAAACAGACAAGAGAATGGTGCGAGGCCAGGGGTCAGATCAGGTCAAGAAGATAAAGAGCTGTTGTCTGGAATGCTCGCCCTATGACAAAAGACTCGTTAGTTGATAACAAGAGACTTCTTTCTCACATTCTCTTTCGTCCACGCCCGATTTTATGAGACGATTCTCATTAGCGCTAATAACATCTTTCACGCCTGAAAAAATATGCTACCTGCAGGATGTTACAATCTGATTAAACCTAAGTTTGTCTTTCATGGACAGATTATCTGCAATATGGGACATATATTCAGAGCCTCTCCTTCGTCAAAGCTTAGCCGAAATGCAAGGCACTGCTGAATAAACTTCCATACACAAACAGATATCTGGACGTCTAAAAACGAAATGGAATACAAAACAAAGTTCCTGACCATTAACTTCCAATAAACACTGAACCCCACCATGCTCCCTTGAACAAAGAACGATTTGATAAATGGCCCTACGAATACTCTTCGGGGAGGGGAGGAGACTCCCCAGCCATAATTTCTTCAGGGAGAATGCAAAGACTAGGACGCTGAAAGGTGGCTGATTGGGTCATTCCCCTCTCCTCCACCCCCTCCCTTCCCTTAATCGCGAGAGAATGTTGCTTTGCTGTGTGAGATAGACCCTGGATTCCAACCTCGTCCCCCAACCCCCATCACCCTTCACCTCATGTTAAGTGGTGCTGCCTTCCAGACCCCCACAAAAACCCACAATCTTCCATGCATCCCAGACCCCAAACCCCTCCTGAAATGAAAGGTTAGGGGTGGCAAGCGAACTAGTAGTGCCCTCTCCAAGCGAGGCGAGGTCAAAAGTCACGTGATAAAATGCACGACGCTTTCCTGGGGATTATGGTCGTGCATTCACCAACACGAGTATTGAGGCCGGGGATTTTTCTATCGACATGCAAAGCTCTGATCAAAGATAACAGTTTTTTGATATTCTGAAACGCTGGTTTGTGTTGCTTTCCTGCGAGAATTCAAAATGCACGACGTCAGATGTCTTCATAAACCTGTAAGTTATGTCTCTTACTGCTGGCTGTAAGTCCCCGATAAGGCACCGCATACCAGCTGAATCATGCATAAATCATTCATTCGTAGTTAATATCTGTCATTTTAATTTGAAGCTTTGAAGCACATCGTAGAGAAACTTCAGCACTGTTCCGACATATTTCCTCCCTGGCAATCTTTGTAAACCAAGCGTCACTTATCAGACTATGATCTTCATGACATCAGCATACCTAGAGAAAACATATATATATATATATATATATATATATATATATATATATATATATATATATATATATATATATATATATATATACATATATATATGCAAGATTATTTCTGACACTTATACAGCGATCACTTCTTAAACTGGATTAAATTCGCCTTTAGAAAATCAGAATCACTAAAATCATAGGCAAGGCTTCATGTTGAAACCACCAAATGAATATTCTGAATTTGGTATGAGGCCACAGAAATTACAAGGAGCTCGGGTAACTAATCGTAGCTATTTCTGTCGTATATATCGATATTTTCATTTAAAAAATGACTGAGAAGTCAGTCGAGTTCATTTATTTCGTGTTAGGAACTTTTTATGAAGAACATTTTGCTAATTTTGTCTGACAATTTGCTCATGTACAGTACAAACGGAGAAAAATAACAAAATAACAAATAAAGGCAGGCAAAAAACTACAAAACAATGATTGGCTAATATATACCCAGTAAATAGTGATGGACATAAAAAGCAGCGACTGAACACTTTCGATCTAGGAGAAAATCATACAAATGTGGGGAACATTCAAAGTAATACAACTTGAACCTTCATACACGGTTAGCTATTTCTGAGATGATTTCATAAACACAATAAACACAAACACACACACATATAATTTATATATACATATTTATATATATATATATATATATATATATATATATATATATATATATATATATATATATATATATATATATATATGTGTGTGTGTGTGTGTGTGTGTGTGTGTGTGTATGCGCGCGACGTTTTCTAGTTCTGAGGTTAACAGAACTCTGAACATTAATATTTAAGCTATTCCCTTACGTTACTTTAAAATTGAGGTCACAGTTAAAGTGCAACAACATTACTGATATCAAAGTTAAAAATAATTTTACATGAGCTAAATATTTATCTCAAGCAGATTTAGATTTCAAGCAATGGTGTTTGTGTTTGCTTTCCAAACTCATAAATCACTCTAAAGGCAATAACCAATCGCTGTTGTTTTTTTTTCTGAAAGTGCAAAAACCATCGCGGCTTCAACCAAGAGTCAACATACCGGTTATGGAAACTCTTCAGTTAATGACCTTTTCACCTTAAGTGGCGGTTCTCGAGATTTCTAATTCTGAACGAGGCCTAAAGAGAAAATGGAATTTTCATATTCCAGAATTGAAGAAGAAATTCCTATTAACTTACGTTTTCTATTTTACTCCCCGTTCTCTATTATATTGGTTTGTCCTATTTCAAGATTCCGAAACACAACGGGTACTGAAAACACTTTCACCGATGTTATCAGCGGTTAACCAATGGATCTCAGGAGTCGAATTGGATGCACGGGAAGCCATTAGCATAATCCGCGATAAAGACTGACGAAAAGAAATTCCAATCAATGTATCATGGGTGTAACTCTCAGTGGAATTTTCATCTCCCTAGGATTCATGCAAATATCGATGTGCCGGGAGCGTACTGTAGAAACTGGCAGCCATTTTGATAATGGTATGCTACTCGAAAGCAATGATTATGCACTAACAAAAACAAAGAATTTTAAAGAAAGCTGTTTAGTTTCAAGTTATGACTGGTACTGGGAGTACTGTACTCACTTATGTCGTTTAATTTAAAACAATGATTATTTTCACTAGCATCTATGCAATAACGAACATAATTTAATTGCAACGTTGTAAGAGAAGATTTGAGAGTTCGAACGCATATATAAAGATTCTTCACATACATTCAATAATCTCACCCATGTCTGATTTTCTTCAGAATCCGAGCTCTAAGTCAATTGCTCGACGAAATTTGATCCTTTTTTTTTTTAATAGAATCACTGCCATTCGTTCATAAGTTTATCATCATCAACTGACATGGATAACATTTTCTTGCAAGATTCGGATCTCTCATAATCATCTTAGTACCGAATGTACGGAATACGCCTGGCTGTCTTAAACTCCTCATTTACTTAGCCAGGTCACTCAACGGCGATTGCAGACCTCCCGGCGGGGCCCGTTCATGATGCGGGAATGTAGAAGACGGGAAATCGTGCGCTCTGTCTACTTTCAAAGGCATTATCAGATATAAAGCCATGTAGTTGGGTGAGGCGATTAGTTGAAAGACGGAGGCCGAGGACGGATCAAGTTCTTCGCTAAATCGTTGGGGAATCGTTGCTGTGCCAACAGGAAACAGGCGTAATTTGAAAAGAGTCATTTCCCCTCAGGAACGATCGTTATTCTTTTTCTGCACTGGGTGTGGCACCGGTATAAAACGGAAAGATTCCTGAAGTCATGCTTCCAGGAAAGTAGAGCCAGGAGTGAAATGAACCGAGTAATTTTGCTCTGAAATGGAATTACGCTTACAATACTCGTCCCAGTCGTGTATTCAGCTCGAATGTATTTTTATAAGGAAAATAAAATTCTTTATTGATAGATTCAGTTGTATTTAAGTGCATTAC
The DNA here is from genome assembly GCF_040412425.1 of Macrobrachium rosenbergii. Lineage (NCBI taxonomy): Eukaryota > Metazoa > Arthropoda > Malacostraca > Decapoda > Palaemonidae > Macrobrachium > Macrobrachium rosenbergii. The sequence continues at coordinate 22,427,156 of NC_089781.1, forward strand.
CCAACTCCTTGGTTCCTTTCTCTTTTGCCTAAGCAAACCAACTAATGTAAGTTCTTATGTATTGGTAATTGCTACGCAACCTTCGGTGGTGTTTAAATGCAATGAGCTGTGTCTTGCATCTTTGTACATTTTGTAACTTTTAATAGCTTTCATCATTAACTCATACAAGAACACCGACTCCTGACAGCTTCTCTTAGGACGTTCGGGAATAACATTAGGAAATGCATTTATATTTTTCAGTTTTATTTCGGTGTTATTTTTTTTACATTTTTCGTATACTGATGTCACTTGACTTCAACATCAACACTGAGTTTACAGTCACTCATACTTACGTCTTTCTCATCTCTACAATATTCGGCTGAAAATAGATAAGCAACTGAGGTTCATCAATCCTGATTACAAAATAATTCTAACTTAGAACAAAGCGAAATTCATTTTTATGTTTACTCTCCATGATAGCAATTTTTTGGAACCAATGGAATACATGAAATTTGTTTTTATCTGTCCCTCTGTACACGTACATACACACTTTAAGTAAGGATGTGCTGATGTTAAAGTTCGTGTTGTATATATCTCCTTTATCCTGAGTTTAATGCTTTCATATATAAAAATCCTTCTGTTGCCTTTAGATGATTGCAGCCATTGGAATATAAATACCACTTATTCAAATCTTAAAGGGAGGATGAAGTGTATGTGTATATATATATATATATATATATATATATATATATATATATATATATATATATATATATATATATATATATATATATATATATATATATATATATATATATATATATATATATATATATATATATATATATATATATATATATATATGTGTGTGTGTGTGTGTGTGTGTGTGTGTGTGTGTGTGTGTGTGTGTGTGTGTGTTAGCATTAGAAGAAGACAAGGCTTTCCTGTAGAGAACCTCTGTGTCGGCAGTACTGACAAAGAGCTGCCAATATCCTTCAGGTTAGTCGAAGATATGAACCTGTTTCTGCTTTATTCCGATCTGTACTGAAACGAAGGCAACGCCTCTACGATACACCTCTCAAAGCGTGAAAGGAAACTTTTTTTTTTTTTTTATTCTGCGAAGGCGGATGGGCCGCCAAGTCATGTCCTTTGGCACTAGCCCAACAAACATGTGTCAATAATGCAACATGCAAATAAGAATAATTTATTTTGCCGCTAACATCTGCATCTTCTTAAAGAATATTTGTAAGAGTAAATTTAGTTTCAACCTATAAGGATATCGTGAAATCGTAGCTTTCCCTTAATAAGGTATTGGCACTGATTGTAAAAATCCACATGCAACAAAGTTTTCATTTATTTCCCCTTATTTACACGTTTTTTTCTCTCTCTCTTTAAAAATGCTGTTCACTACACTCACGATAAGTCTTCTCTTTCTTACCCTTACTTATTTTTAGGGTGTTGCTTTCTGTGTAGTCTTTTCAGTTACTCTGACTTCCATATCTTTTTTTTCATGTTATCAAACATTATTCCTCTTTTAGCCTGTTGCTGCATTTATACATCCTTCTCTCCTCTCACTTCTTTTTTTGAGACAGCTTCATTCTCACTGTCTGTCTGTTAACATTCTCCCAACTCCATACACCTGTGTAACTCAGCAAAGCTTTATATATATATACATATATATATATATATATATATATATATATATATATATATATATATATATATATATATATATATATGTGTGTGTATATATGTATGTATATATATATATATATATATATATATATATATATATGTATATATATATATATATATATATATATATATATATATATATATATATATATATATATATATATATATTTATATACATTAAACTTCCTGAAACCCTTATTACATCTCATGTTTTTAACGCAAAAATTTATAACTTCACCCCATTGCGCGACGGCTTCCTAAACACTTACCACATCAGATGGAATTGTCGTTATTTATTTCCTGAAACTGCTTATATAATAATTCTCCTGAACTTGAAAGATCTATCTCTATCAAATGTCGAATCCTTAATAATATTCCTCCCACATAATGCCTTTACAACATAAACTGCCGTTACCATCACTCGAATAACGTTAATTCTACACGCGTTAACCATTCATTCTTACCTGTGGTAAATCGTTAACGAGCAAAGCTTACAAAATCTTAACACGTTCTCTCACAAAGGCCTCCACGTGGGCACGTAGGCAAGGCCTCTCGGGTATACCTTCCCAGAAATGGGTTATTTATCGCTGAGCAGAGTAAGTTGGGTCCCTAAGTCGAGACTGGGAGAGATGGGTGGAGAAATGAGGTGAGGGAAGGGTGAAGTTGTAGTGGCCGAGCGGAATAAGGTGAATGCGGTTGCTCAGGCGTCATTGCATAATAAGGCTGGTTCTTCCTTTCTTCTTCCTTTCTTCCTTTCGTCGAGAGGCGGATTAAGGAATCCCTGCATCGTGGGGATGTACTCATCCCTCACGAGTCATTGTATCTGGGAGACTCCTGCCTTGCCTTTTGTTGTCGATGTTGGGTGCTGAAGAAACAAAGAGCTTGGTGGTAACACAACTGGCAAGTAGGCTTGCCCAACTATCGTATCTCTTTCTGTTTTTCATTTTTCATCTTTCACTTGCTTTCTTCTAAATCAATAAGCTCTATTCGGTGAGCCCGGCGGCTATTCCTTACACAACCCCCGCAGAACGAATGTGACGAAGCTTTTGTTGGGGGTGTCTTCTGTCGACAAAGGCAACTGGTTGCCCTTACGAATAAGCAACGCGTTATCAAAAGCCTGCTTTTTTTGACGAAAGAGGGTGGTTAAAATGTACTTTTACACACACACATATGTATATATATAGCCTACATATACATATAAGTATATGTATACATATATATACATATACATACATACATACATACATATATATATATATATATATATATATATATATATATATATATATATATATATATATATATATATATATATATATATATATATATATATATATATATATATATATATATATATATATATATATATATATATATACATACGACACTACACCTTTCGCATTACAGAGGGTGGCTCTAGAAAGCGTTGGGGTTCCGGTTCGAAGCAAGTCTTCTGTGATAAGGCTACAAATCCTATGCCCTTCCCCAATATTGAAGGAAATCTACCATAGTATACTAATTACTAGGTACCTAATTCATTGCTTAGGTCAACCGAGCACAATGCGATTTAAAGGAACGTGCCTGAATTGTGGTAGCACGACCTACTGCGAAAAGTTAAGTGTACCTTAGTTTTGCCACACCACTGAGCTGATTAACAGCTCTCCTAGTGCTGGCCCGAAGGATTAGACTTATTTTACGTGGCTAAGAACCAATTGGCTACTTAGCAACGGGACCTACAGCTTATTGTGGAATCCGAACCACACATTATAGCGAGAAATGAATTTCTATCAACAGAAATGAATTCCTCTAACTCTTCATCAGCCGGTCGGAGACTCGAACTCGGGCCTGGCGAGTGCCAGTCCACAGCTCTACCGACTCTCCCAACGAAGAGCTGACCTACACCGAACCTGGGACTACTGGACTACGGGCCGGGTATTCGCGGGCTTGGATGTGTTTGTGCATAATGTCCACTAATAATAAGCATATATAATTTCGCAAAGTATAAATCAGTGGTCAGATTCATCATTCAAATTTTCTAGTGAATGCGCTTCCAATACAAAAAAGTAAATATATGACAGTTATTCATGAAACTGCTCATATGTAGCATAAACCGCTCATAAAGGTTCTTCTCAAGATCTAATTTTGTAAACAATACCGAATGATCTATGTGACCCGTGCACAACTTCCACAGATAAACTGATGACCTACACAGCATAATTTCCTGCAAACTTGCAAAAAAAAAAATAAAAAAAAAAAAAAAAGAAAACCCAGGTAAAAAGGTAACTAAAAGAAGGCAAAAACAGGAACCATGTCAAGCTCCGCAATAAGCGGGCCCTTCCTATCACTTTTTCTTGGAACCGCAAAACCATAATGGCAAAGAGCCAAGGACGGATTTGTTAGTGAGTGTATCATTTGGGGTGGCCATTTTTACGGGGAAAGAACTTTCAAAATACTACAGTATACACGAGGGATGTACAATTTCACAGAGACTAGACTGTGAGAATGGTACGAGTTTCGGTGAAAAAGTATTTTCTCTGCATTAGTATCCCTTGATCATTTGTTATATTTTTTGCAAAAGAATGTAGTTTATGAAGTATGTCATTCAAAAGGATAAACATATGGCAGTGGGTGTCTACTGGGGAATTTATAAAAATTCACTATCTATCCTCGTTCATTAAGCTTAAAGCATATTCACACATACTTCAGAGAAGTACAACGTTTGTATGTAGGATAACCTCTGATATATATATATATATATATATATATATATATATATATATATATATATATATATATATATATATATATATATATATACACAGTATAAATGAGATCATCCTATATATGTGTGTACGTATGTATGTATGAATTTATATATGTATGTATGGAGAGAGAGAGAGAGAGAGAGAGAGAGAGAGAGAGAGAGAATTCCACTTCCAAAAACACATGAAAAAGGCGACTGTACGTACGTCCTAACGTCTCTAAAAGACAGTTCCATTTACCCTCTCCCATTTCTACTCGTTATACGATTCTCCCATATTTGGTTTTACTGTCCACTTTATGTACACAACTTGTGATTAACATATTTCGTGAGTTTTCTTTCTTCCCTAAGAGATCGTAAAGCTTTTTATGAATGGACTCTCTTTAAAATCTAGCCTCTGTGACCTTGTTTTACGATCAATGAAACTAATTAATATTTCTCTGTCTGTATCATGTGCCGTGAAGGAGTTTCCTAATGTAGTTTATTTTCCTCTTTGCAGGTAAGGGCAAACTGGTGTTTTGGAGGATTATGTAAGACACAAAACCCGTAAGTACAACTCTCTCTCTCTCTCTCTCTCTCTCTCTCTCTCTCTCTCTCTCTCTCTCTCTCTCTCTCTCTCTCTCTCGTACAACACCATTTTGTTGGCTTTGAAATAGTCTGTGTATCCTTTTCTAAGGCAAGTATTAAATATGCAATTCGTGTCAATTGATCTCTAAAACTATATATATTTTTTCCTTTTATTTTTTTCTTTTACTGATTCACTTCAGTAAGACTCTGACGACCTTAATATTTCGTATGAATAGGGAAACATGGCTATACTATAAGTGTTTAATCATAAAATATTTTATTAAATTTCGACGTGAGATATGAAATCGCCCATCTGTTAATCATTAAATTCCGGTGAATCTTTAAGATATACTTGAGAACAAGAAAGTGAATCATTTTCAACTCTTGACGTTAATAATTTTTTTTTTTTTTGTTATAAAACAGCTTACTCGTGTAATCATACTTCCTACTTACAGGCGGGGACTATGAACCTGTCTTCTTTCATTTGTGAATATCTTGGTCTTCTTTGTCACTTCAAATACTGGCTTATCATTAATAAGAATTTATAATTACTACCCGAAAACTAATACCTGAGAGGTTCCATAAGACACTCAGATAAAACAAACAACTCTGTTTGGTCAAAATAAAATAGCGATGTGCTTTGCATGATATAGGTGGCGTTATATATACGCGTGTATGTGCATGTAGATATCATCATGCTATGTGACTGTCCTGCTTATGATAATAGGCAGTCGCTGAGGTTTATTTAAATCGGACAGAAATGATGCCCCACTCTAGGTGGTGACTGTTAAAAAAAATCTGAGGAGGTAGTGTAGGGCGATCAGAAAAAACATGATCCACACATACAAGCGAGAAAAATCATTATTATTAGAAGCACGAATAATATATTAGGAGAATAAGCAAGTATTCTCTTTCACTGAGGTACTCACGCCGTGGAAAATTAGAAATCCGATCATATGTTTGAAAACAATTCATAGAAAGTCTTAAATTCAATTGAAAAATTATTTTTATAAAACACGGAACAAAGAAAGTCACGGAGAACAAGATAAACATAGGAAATTACAAAAAAAAAGCAAATGGAAGACTGCAACAGAGTTGTGAAATACTTTCCCACTCAAGATTATCAGCATTTATTAAAAGTGAAAGGGTAATATACTGCAAGCCATACTGGCTGGTTCTCTTTAAACAATTTACTGACCCCAAATGGAAAAAGTTATTTAGGATGAGGGATTGGTGGAATATTATGAGAATAATGGGGAAGATCTCCGTGGATAATAGGTCATAAAACAAAACTGGTTTTAGTGAAAATACTAGAAGGTGTTCATAAACACAGGATGGGAAAAAATTTTTTTTTTTTCTTCAAAGGTTATAAATGAGAATGTGCATTAAGAATGCATGCCTTCGTAAATAAAATGTATAAATGAACTATTGTTCTCTTACTTCCGGCTATATTCGTCTTTGAATATGAAAGGTATATTGTTCTGCTACAGAACGTGACATTTTAAACCGGAATGTTTTATATATATAAAATAAGGAAACCAAATGAGCTTAAGTAAAAAATATAAAACTCACTTAGAAATATATGATTACAGAATCATAAAGTCCATGAAATTCCTTATACACACGCACACAAACACCCAAACACCACACACACACACACACACATATATATGTGTGTGTGTGCGTGTGTATACTGATATAACAATGTTTATCTGTTACCGATTAACGATTTCGCGTAGTTTGTATATGTTATTGTTAAAATACTTTAAATCAAAATGTATTACACAATTATTTTTCGTATACGTTCGTCACACATTTTCCGATTTTGAACAGCAGGAATATCATTCCTTCTTTATAACATCAGAGTTATATGAAAGCAACTCTTGTTGGTTCGCTCTTCAGATTGCAAATGAACAATGGTCAACTGGAAAATCTGAATCGTCCCCGATTTCTCCCTATAGGCCACTGTCATGCAGCAAAGTTAACAAGTGTTCTTATCTACACAATAAACAGAAAGGTGACATGTGGATGTCATTCTCCTTAACAGCGTAATGAATTACTCTCACCTCAATGGTAATTTGGTTTGACAGCGATATAAAGATGTGAAAAAACTAAATTACCTCTCATTATTAAAGTAAGTCAGAACACAAAAACTGTCTAAAAATCACAAATAATGCAGAAAGAACTTTTCTTTGAAAGCCAAAGTTAGGAAACTAGAAACAAATGATGAACAAACAACCAACCCCAAACAGAAGAGTCACTGAGTAGAAGGTAACCTTTAATAAACACTAGAGGAAGACATCTCCCAACTAGTAGTCGAGTCAGCCTTTATGTTAGTAGCTAAGGAATGACTGTAGCTTTGTGTCACCCACCTTTATTCACTGAATATTTACTCTCTCTCTCTCTCTCTCTCTCTCTCTCTCTCTCTCTCTCTCTCTCTCTCTCTCTCTCTCTCTCTTCACTATAAAAGATTCCTTTTCTCTCACACCTGCCTTTATGTTTCTAAGATTTATAAACTGTTCCTTGTAGTATGGACTGTCTTTTATCTTATTTTCACAATGGAACAAATACAATATAAGTATTTATACTGGAAGGAGATTACGCTATGAAAAGTCGTGAATATTACTCGATTTTCTCATTAATTCGCCTCACACATTTGGATGTTTCTTTTCAACCTATTTTGCGGGGTGACTATTGACCGCTGTCTCACTAATTCATTTAGCCATTCTATTAGCTAATTGTTTCCATCAATGTATCAATGTATAACCTTACAATCAAATACGACTAGTTGTAGTTGAAATTAAATCCTACTGTTCGTATGACTTTTGAATAAATAAGACATTATATATATATATATATATATATATATATATATATATATATATATATATATATATATATATATATTATTTATATATAATTTAAAGACACACACACACACACACATATATATATATTATTTATATAATATATAGTGTGTGTGTGTTTTAAAGACACTCACATAAATTATATATATATATATATACATATATATATGTGTGTGTGTGTATTTTTAAATTTTACACACTCTATTTACATATTATATATATATATATATATATATATATATATATATATATATCTATATATATATATATATATATATATATACATATATATATATATATAATATATATATATATATATATATATATATTATATATATATATATATATATATATATATATATATACATACATATATATATACCGTATATTATATATATGCAAACTTATCTCAGGACATATCTCAGAAGATGCTTTATAACATACAAATCGTGACGTAAAACCCAAGATAAAGAACTTCAGAAGACTGACTTAATCTGAACCTCATTTCTTTAAGGAACTGCAGTTTAGAAAGTGCCAATATGCAGGTCAGAGAGGTCTAGAATTGTAAGACCTGATATGCTTTCCTTTTGGAAGGCGCAATGACGTAAGAAATGATGCAATTCTTACCTGCTGTGGAACATACGTGCATTTATGTTTTTTAATAGATATTGTCAAGGTATACCTCGAGTAGGAGTAAGGCCATTTTCATAAGTTTTATTTTTTTGCACAAAAAATCATCCGCTGCAAGGAAGATACAGATATTTCTCTCTCTCTCTCTCTCTCTCTCTCTCTCTCTCTCTCTCTCTCTCTCTCTCTCTCTCTCTCTCTCTCTCTCTCTCTCTCAACACCATTTTAATCTATTGTGCATTAAAAGATTATCAGAGAATATATATTACGCAATCTGCAAATTATTTTTCATAATAATCATCGTCTTTTCTCCCTCAGGAAAGCACTTTCCTGAATGATCCTACACTCTCAAACTAATTAGTTGTTCGTATATACTGTATATATAGTATACACACACACGCACATATATATATATATACATATATGTGTGTGTATGTATATAATACACACATACATATACATGTGTGTGTATAATACACACACATGTATATATATACTGTACATATATGTGTGTTCATTATTGTTTTTGTTTGTGTGTGTTGAATATTAATAAAAATTCATGGAAAACTCATTTATTACTCTCTTCAGATCTCCAGAGAAGACCCATTTTTGGCGGAAATGCCAACCATATTTTAACGCAAAAGAAAAGTGTGACACTTCATGAACAAGACCGTTTCTCTCCTTCAGAGTTCAACGCTTCTTTCTCCAGTAACTGCTCATATGCACAGAGAGTAATTTGAAGTCCAACCACTTTTGCACACGCCGAAGTAATAGGCACGCACATAAAACAGCCGGAAGAGAATTGCTTTTACCTGATAGGCGTCTAATCTCTCGTACGTTCAACGAACAGTATTCAAACTTCTTTTTCACCCCCTACTGTTACGATGAACTGTCTACACTTGTCTTCCCTTCACTTGTAGCTCCTGAAAAAATCTTTCGGTTGTTTTTTTTTTTTACTTCCTTTTATATTACTCAAAATATATACATACATACTCATATATATATATATACACATACAATATATACATATATATATGTATATATATACACACAAACCAATAACTCTCAGGAGATTGCTTCGCTTTCAAACTCTGTGAAATTTGCAATTTCCTAAATTCAATGAATATGCAAATTTTAGAAAGTGAAAAGTAGCACAAGGAAATCAAAACCCCAGTGGCAAAAAGATGCCTAATTTGACAACATTTTCAGCAACCCATCATTCAGTTGCTATTTTGGAAGCAGGCACTTCTCCACAAGCAAAACTAAAAAGAGGTAGTACACACGGAAGGCGTTCCGAGAGAGAGAGAGAGAGAGAGAGAGAGAGAGAGAGAGAGAGAGAGAGAGAGAGAGAGAGAGAGAATACTGGTCTACTTTCTGCAGTACTTAAGACTTGCGACCGAGCTGAATAGTGATGTGCCTGTGACTGTAACTGGTTCTTCTCAGAAGTTTAATCGTAAGTTCTTAACTTGTCCAAGAACTTTCCTTTGACCATCATAAAGTTCTTTCACCTTCCACTGTATGAGACACTAAACAGAATAAAGAATGAACGTACGATGTTCTTCCAGCGCAATACAAGATAATATGCCCACTGCGACGTTTAGTGCTTATAAAACAAAATTTGTGACGGCTATTATTGTCTTAATAAACAATCAAATCACAATAAGCGAAATGGTGAAAGTTTTTCCATAGACTTGAAATAGACGGGAAGAAGGGGTATTGCAGAGGCTTCAAGGAGAGAGAGAGAGAGAGAGAGAGAGAGAGAGAGAGAGAGAGAGAGAGAGAGAGAGAGAGAGAGAGAGAGAGAACATAATTCTTGGTGATATTGTCAGGAGAGGTGGTCTGACAGCTACCTTGTCCTACCTGTCTCTCAGGCATGTACATATGGCAGCATAAGAGTAAAAGTTCTTGTAAAACCTCTCTCTCTCTCTCTCTCCATATGTACACACACACACACACACACACACACACACACACACACACACACACACACACACACACACATATATATATATATATATATATATATATATATATATATATATATATATACATATATACATATATATATATATATATATATATATATACACACATGTACATATATATATACACACATGGATGCCTGAGCTTAACAAGAATTCAGGTACCTTATTCGTCCCATCCTAATTGTAGAACTAATCAAACAGCAGACATTTTGAAGATTTTAATTGACATCATCGCGATGTGTCTGAAAAGGAACTAAAAGTGTAGCAGCGCCACCATTGTTCATTCTCGTTATATTCTGAACTCTAGACAACGGTATGTCTTTTAAGTAAGTAAAGTTTTCCGGAAAGATATATTCCCATTAAGGCACGCAAAAACCTGCGAAGTTTTTATAATGATGAGTGACACTGGAAATTCAAGTGAAAATCTTTTGTTTACATTAGCGCAATTTTTAAAGAATTTAGTTATTTTATTTTCATTCATTTTTTAAGAATATTCCAAAGTTTAAAACTTTTTGATCTTTAAACTTTGTTTTCCCTTTGGCGTTTTTTTTTTTTTTTTTTTTCTTTTCGTTCCGTAAATCTAAATTTTATCTATTGCATCCTCTACTCTCCATTCGATTATTTCTTTTTTAATCATTCAAATCCAGAAAACAATATGGGATTCTTCTTGGGCACCAAGCATTTAACTTGATGTGAGCAACAACTGTGTTCAGAACTGACAATTTAATAATCAGAATATTACTGCATGTTCACTTCTCTAGAGCAGCGTCCGTAAGAAAGAATAATGAAAAATTATTCAAATTTGGGAGGACAAGAACTGCATGTAAACATATTAACACGCCAAACGCAGATGTTCACTTTTACCTCCGATCATCTGCGCATATGAATGCGTTAAGGGGTAAACTTGACCATCATGAAGGCATTGCTGTGGTTTCCGAAATGGTTTCGCATGCGGTTTTTACTAAATAAAGCGAAGTTAATAACTCCCTTGAAGTTTCACTTTTATAAGATATTCATTCTTAAAAAGGAGCTCAAGTAATAAAAATACGAGCTAAAAGTAACGGGGATCACTACTTACTTTAGTATTTGAATCACCAACTTGGACGATTTCTCTCTCTCTCTCTCTCTCTCTCTCTCTCTCTCTCTCTCTCTCTCTCTCTCTCTCTCTCTATATATATATATATATATATATATATATATATATATATATATATATATATTTTATATATATATATATATACATATAAATATAGTGTGTGTGTATTATTATATATATGCATAAATATGTGTTTATGTAAAATTATATATATACTGTATATATACATACACACACACACGTACACACGCAGAGAGAGAGAGAGAGAGAGAGAGAGAGAGAGAGAGAGATTATTTTCACTGCAAGTTACCTCTTTTTAAGACCATCATTAAATGTAGACAAATATAATTCTCTTTTATCCGTGTTATTCATCAATTGAAAAAAGAAAATATATTTTCATATCAGATCAGATAATTGACCATTCATGCCCTACATATGGCATATTCCTTCTTTCTAAAGTTCTTCTAAGACCTTTTTGGACTTGATTGTACAGAATATTATTGTAAAATATAAATCACTTTTGTGTCCATTTTTTCAAGATTATTTTTTCTCGCTTACACTTTCAATTTCTCTCTCTCTCTCTCTCTCTCTCTCTCTCTCTCTCTCTCTCTCTCTCTCTCTCTCTCTCTCTCTCTCTCTCTCACCGCTTCCAATTTCGTTTCGTAAGTTTGTTTTTTAATTTTTTTTTGAGTTACATCACATTAAACTCGTCCCGGACTAGTATTGTATAATTTATTACAGCAGCAGCTGAGAACATATAAAAACTTGACCTCTAGGATTTGAGAGAGAGAGAGAGAGAGAGAGAGAGAGAGAGAGAGAGAGAGAGAGAGAGAGAGAGAGAGAGAGAGAGGTGATCAAAGATCAGCCATAAAGTGTACTATAAAAGAGGCACACAAAATCTCTTACCTGTTTGCCTACTTGAAGCGTAAGTAACAAGATCAGTTTTTTTTCTCTCTCTCTCTCCACAAGAAGAATATGGTCTTCCTTTTTAGGTTCATACGAGCTATTATTATCAAGAAAGTTACAAAAGAATCACTGATTCTTTATTCTAAGCCTAATCATTTTCAGTGCTCTATCATTCCCAGTACATAAGGTTCATGAAACAATTTTATTTTTCTTTATCGGTTGCTTTCGCTTTCAAGTTTTCATTATTTTCCCTTATTAAAAAAAATTCTTATTCATCTATAGTTTTACACAACCTCAGATAAAACTGGAAATAAGAATAATAAAATTCTTATTCTATTTCTCTGAATGAGAAAAAATATAGTTTTATGAAACAAACTTAAGTTGCGCGGCTGACATTACCCCTTCCCCCTCCTCACTTTTACTTACTATTTTTACCTCTCACTTCTTTACCGTTTTGACATTTTTTCTCTCTCCAGTTTTTTCGCGTATACTAAACAACCCATTGATTACTTCACCTGATCACTACTTTCACACGAGGCACCGACGAGCCGGAAAAGTGATGGACAGGTGGCGATATGGAGGTGCACTGGGTTAATGTTCCTTGAGATCATCGGCTAATGGGGTTAAGGGGTCGTGATTATCGGCCTGCTGGTTGCTTATAACGGGGTAGTTCCTTAAAAAGAGGGCGTTGTCTCCTCTTAAGGAGTTACATCGGCTGCGCTTCAGGTCAAAGCGTCAAGCGATCCACGATAATTTCACTTGGCATTTTCTCGTGAAGTAAATATTTATCACAATTTTTATGTTCGGTTGCCATTTCATTACATTCAGATTCATTCATTCTCTCTCTCTCTCTCTCTCTCTCTCTCTCTCTCTCTCTCTCTCTCTCTCTCTCTCTCTCTCTCTCTCAAAAGGTCACCAAGTCCGTGTTTTGCATCAAACTTAAATCTTTAGTTCACTGTAAGTAAAAATAGACCTCGTGAATCTTAATGCAATGAACAGTGTAGTATCTATTGAAATAAACAAATTAAAGAATGTAAAAATTCTATCTTTATTTCGTTGTGAATCTTATATGAAGATAAAGAAATTAATATCTTGTAAGCGCTTTCGGTATTTAATTGCTGACGTCCAACATGGGATAGAAAATCAAGAAATATATACACACCATATGGTTTCTTCCTATTAATAAGCAATTATTTGATATTACACAAAGGCTGCATATAAGAAAATATGCAATTAACTATGCAAATGATGAATGACTTAATTCTCAAAGTGATCTGGCGATCCATTGAAATAATCAGAGATCTCTTGCGTAGAAGAGAATAATACGACCTGATGGAGAAGAACTCGAAACTCGCTAATTTCAAAACAGGAGGCGAGGGATTCATTAGGGAATGCCATCCAGAACGCGAATGATTTTTGGAAAGCACAATGAACAAAATGATATCTGACCCTATTTTTTCCTTAGCATAATGAATCCATGAAAGACACATAAAAGCTTTTTCTTATTAAAATGAAATGCAAAATACCATCAAGAAATGACAAATCACATTTCCAGTGGTGGAGCATTTTGTCACCAATTCTTCGCAACTCCTTTGATGGAGAGAGCATCATAAATTCACGGCGTGATCCACCAACACTATTTTCAGAGGCGCTTTAATTAGCGAATATGGTATTATATATCCCCGCCAAAGGACCACAATGATTAATATACCTGGGTGTGGTCTGTTTCATACACTTCATTGACCTTCTTCGTTTAACTGTAGCGGCTACTGTTCAGCAACCAAGCGGAACGAAGGTTAGTTCGCTTAGACCTGTGCATGGGTGAAAGGGCATCAGCTCTACTTGCGCTAATGGTCGTGGGGATAAAGAGGCAACACTAACCAGTTCTGCCTGACTTGAGGAACTGAGGGGGCACCGAGGGCTTTGTAATGATGACCGTAAAAATGTGCCGTTTTGGAAAAGTTGGCGAATCAAAGGACACTGGCTGGTAAAAGTAAACAACAGGTTTACTTACTTAGAACCAAGGAAGTTCTTGAAGTAGTCAAGGGGTATCATAGGAAATAACTCCTTTGTGAGATAATATCAATTTATAGTTTTCCACAGCTTCAGATAAAATTTGAAATAAGAATAATAGAGTTTAAGCCTAAGAAGGAAGTAAATGTATGAAGATCTATGTAGGTCTACAAAAAGTCTGATCATGGCAGGTTGTGTCAAACACTTGGTGTTGCAGTGACCTATGGTGAAAGAGTGAGGCAAGAGGGCAAGCTGCTCAATGCCAAATTATACTATTTTTTTATTATTTTCTTAACCTTCCTCTAAGCACCAGTTCAATTTGACACAAAGCTTACGCTACTGTTTGGTAGCACCATTTAATCCCTGGGTACCGAGGTGGAACGAATGGGCATGGGGGAAAAAAAATACAACTCAGGCAGAGTGGTGTCAGATGTTGCAGATGCAAAAACGCGATCTAAGCAAGGCTTCGAAATTTTGAAAGTTAGCTAACCCTACGCTAATCAGTTCATAGTCTGAACTTTTAAATGGTTTTCAAGAGCGTTGTTGTGTCTGATCTTTCGTCCGAACAAACAAGGTACTATCCTGAACAGCTGAATGACAGATACTGACGATGGCAAACTCACTGAAATATTAGGAAAAATAAAAGCCTTTTATTTGCAATACCGTGAACCTATAGTGACCCCCTGTATACCAGGCCTATATGGTCCAACGTTTTTACAGTTCATAAAACAAGATCACCTGTTACGCTGAGCCAAGCCATGAAAGGAAGCGGTGCCGTAATCCTGACAATAAATTAGCCAAGCACATGATTAACCCTTGAAGGGCCAAAGCGTAACATAATAATTAAATGTGTTTTTCCAGCAACATATGGCTCAAGATACTACACGAGTGGTTGAAAGCCTCACGATCATATGGTATTTTAACAGGCCTATGACTTGAAAAATTATTATTATTATTATTATTATTATTATTATTATTATTATTATTATTATTATTATTATTATTATTATTGAAAAGGATGGTTGTATTATGCGAATTTACCTTTTACAGGATAAATTCGCATAACACAGCCACCCTTTTCAATAAGACCTGTTTAAGAAAGGGTCTGTTTCCTTCATATTATTATTGTTGTTATTATTATTATTATCATTATTATTATTATTATACAGCAGATGAAACCTATGGAACTAGCCCACAGGGGCCACTGACTTGAAATTCAAGCTTCCAAAGAATGTGGTGTTCATTAGGAAGGTTTGAGAGGAAGTAAAGTGAAATAAAGAAAGAAGAGATCCCACTTATCAAAAAAGAAAAAAATCAATAAATAGATAAATAGATAAGAGTACTGATAAATAGATAAAGGAGTATTAAAATGCAAGAAGAATAGTATCAGGGTAATAATGCATTGCATTTTCGCTTGAACTTCTGAAGTTCCAATTGCGCGACATCCTCTTGGGCGCCATTAATCCTTTTCTCTTGTTGATGTTGTTAACATAATGTTCACCGTTGTTGCTCTTTGACTGCCGTAAGATTGATGAGTTTTGCGATCAATTTTCTAAAATGACCACGAAATGTAAAAATGCAAAATGGAAAGATTTCAATTGTAGTTCATGGTTTAAGTGAGTAACATGATTTTGAATTCTATTACAGCTCCAGCGCGAAGGTGGGGGACGGTGAGAGGCCAGTACATAAGCAACAACAATTAGAGGAAAATCAAAATGCATTTTCATTTTTAACAGAATCTGTAAATCGCTGATGTTTAACTGTTTACGATTTCTTTGCCATAACAATGCTTTAAATTTTAACAACGAATGCAATTCTTGTTTATCGCCATACTACAGATATTTTCACTTATATATCTATTTGCATCAGTAAACAAATAAAATTTTCGCCGAAGTTTCTTCGGCGCAATCGAGTTTTCCGTATATGGCCACCGAAAATAAGTCTATCTTTCGGTGGTCTCGGTATAATGCTGTATGAGCCGCGGCCCATGAAAATTAACTACGGCCCGGTGGCGGCCTGTCCTATATCATTGCCAGACGAACGATTATGGCTAACTTTAACCTTAAATAAAATAAAAACCACTGAGGCTGGAGGGCTGCAATTTGGTATGTTTGGTGATTGGAGATTGGATGATCAACATACCAATTTGCAGCACTCTAGCCTTAGGTTTCAAGAACTGAATGCGGACAGAAAAAAGTGCGGACGGACAGACAATAGTTTTCTTTTACAGAAAACTAAAAGTAAACAACCATCACACGCTAGGAGGCCAAGATTCTTTTATCTTTCCGGCCACACATCCCCAAGATATTGTGATCGATGATAAGAACATCTGTTTTCACATATGGCATTTACCTCATGACCGTAATTACTCAACGGTGGCTATTTTACACGAGAAAATTTGCGATTTAAGTCTTTATACAAATCATCCGAGTTAGTGAAAGAGATGTATTAGTAAAACATCTTTTACTTGAGAAGTTCCCTCAACGCGTATCTTTCAAAGGACGGAACTATCAAATGAAAGGAGAAAGTGTGATGTCATCTTTAATGATACCTTCTGACGAAGTCATGAGGCATCCAGCGAAAGCTAATTACTATGTAAATTACTTGAAACCTGCGGATATGTCACACATTACTTCTAATACTCCTTACTGTAGTCTTTTTGTTTATGCTAAAGTATTTCTAAGAAATATTCGAATATATATCATCCATCATTTATTTCTGCCGAGATGATGGAAAAACTGACTTTGAAAAACAAACCTTGAAAATCAGCAGCTCCTTTCCCCCTGATTCAAAGGTAAACAATCATTAATATTATCTTCTTCTTCTTCTTCTTACAGGTGGCTGCGGGACACAATCATTAATATTATCTTCTTCTTCTTCTTCTTACAGGTGGCTGCGGGACAGCTATCGCTCGGGAATGACGTGGAGTTGGTGCCTGCGATGGCCAACATGGCACAGATCACGAGCCTGGATGTTCAGTGCGAGAAATCCGGCATGACAGTGAACGTTGAATTTTCACAGCCCTTCGACGGCGTTATCTTCAGCAAAGGACATTTCTCTAATCCGGCATGTCGGTAAGTACGCCTAACAGTGTGGAAGTCCTGGTCTTTGTGCGTTTTCTTGGATGTCAAAACATCACGTATAGCTAATCAGTTAAGAGATAAAATGTGAGTTTGTTCTTTCAGAGAGATATTGTGATAAACTAAGCGAAAGACTATGGCTGCCAACAGATATCCTTTATGTTTTACAGTTAAAGATGTCAAACCTTTTATGCCGTAAAAAAATTCTTAAAAAGATAAAATATAATAATAATAATAATGATAAATATAGTCTGTTAGTCCTGATTTTAATCTTTATAAATTTAAAATGGTATTAATATTAAAACTTCATCTAGCAAAATCCCAAATAAAACATAGAATCTTAGAAGCTTTTTGTGCTAATTTTATTTTCATTTAATTTCCTTTAAATTATATTTTCTGATTGCTTGAAATCTCATAGAATCTTTCTTCTCTAGAGTAGAGTACAACTTTGTTTTCAAGTAATAATTTTAACCTAACACATTAGTTTTTAGTAAAACTTTAGATTGTAAAATCTTCCATATTCTGTCCTCTTTACGACCCTTCTTCTTGAGGCACTGGTTGACACATCTACATTTACTTGAGAATGACACGAACACATGATAATTGTACGACATAACGTACTCACAACCATCAATAAAAACCTCGAGACAGAGAAACGATTCCACACAAGAAGCAAAATAAACCCCATCAACTGAAGACAACATATTCTACACTGATTCAGTCAAACAAATCGTGCTGGGAAGAAGACATGCAACTTAGACCACAATCCAGTGCCTCAAACTATCCTTGCTGCAGTAGTTAATATTCATTAGCCTAGAATTTTAAAGCAATATTCACTAACAAAAGTTTAAATATGTATAGTATATAGTTTCATCAACTATTCCACATCATCTCATCAATAAATGTAATCGTACAAAAATTAGCAACGCATAACTAAGTGTGAAGATATTTAATCCATCACTTTGCTTACGATTAACCTCCTTATTTAACTTTCGAGCTTACCTTTACGTAGAAGATCAAGCTTGGATTACAAATTTGCTTGTTAATCATTTAACAGCAACGCTTTACATGTTTACTAACTGAATTATTTAAACCAACTAACAGCTGTTGCTTCAGACAGAGAACTAACCAGACGAAAGACAACCTCACAAAAGTTGAGTAAGCCAGCGGGATTCTTAATAAAAAGTACTTGCATTTCAAAGATTGCTGAGATATATATAAAAAACTAATTTCCTTTAATTTTCATGAAGGATTTCATTGGAAACATCGTTTGCCTGTACAAGGTGAACTGATCACATTTTTCACCGCTGGCATACAAACAGAACGCTACCGCAAGCTTGATGTAGAGAACGAGATCTAAAAGCACTTTTGATGTTATCAGATGCTAAAGGCAAATACAGGTATCAGCTTCCTGTCAGCTTTTACTAAACTGCCGGCACCTGATAACATACAAAATTCCTCTGGATCTCTCGCTGAGTAGTGACTCACAACCAACAGTCATACAGAAAGAATAAATACATGGAGCATAGTCATGTTATAATTACTTTTAAGCAATTAAATGGTGTTCAATGTAATAACGAATAAGTTTTGCTCAGTCAAAATTTAAATGTGCAAACAATTCTTCACTGTATACTGTAGATATTCAAATAAGGGGTCCCTAGAGGCTTCAGAACTTTTAGTTCACCATGTTTAACAATAGCTTAATGAGTCTAAAAGTTCTTAAGCCTACTATAAATTCAAGAATTTTACATTCGTAAAAATAACAAACTTTAATATTAAAGGACCAGTTATTTGAGTACAAAGTAACCCATAGTCATGATTAACAACTGCTTGTAGAAACTTACGAAGTTATGAGCATGAAACAATTAAGCACATTTTCGATTTATGTAACTGAGGCGGAAGGTATTATAAATCTGGATACAGTCAAAATTCCATGCTCGACTGTGCAAAGCACTGTTCTCATAACATTATAGCTGAAAATGTGATATGTGCTTACTATGTAAGTACATTCAAAATTGTTGATGCTCACAATATACTGCAAATTATTAAAAGCATTGTAGATTGTAAAATTAACTATTTTAACGCAAGCCTTTTAATACATTAATATAAATATGTAAGAAAATGAAAAGCACAAGCACACATATGCATGAATGTATATTATATACATACATATATATATATATATATATATATATATATATATATATATATATATATATATATATATATATATATATATATATATATATACATACATATATATATATATATATATATATATATATATATATATATATATATATATATATATATATAGGTGTGTGTGTGTTTGTGCGTGTTAGTGTGCCTACATGGTTATCTAGTTATAAGATTTTTGGAAATAGAATGAACTGAAACTTAGTTCCTCGATTTCAAGATCACATCTTAAAAATACCTCAAAATTCTGCATAAAAAAAAAAACTGAGTTCCCTCATCAAAGCTGGTCAATGCTTAGTCTTCTCAGGATTATTAAAATGTCTGCTATTCGGAAGACGTTCGAATCGAATCAGGGTGATGTCATAAAATCGAAGGAAAGTGTTTCAGGTCATATTAAACATGAAAATGTCTGACAATAGATGTATTAAACCGATATGGTTATTGGTTACAGAGCCTTGCCTCTGCACTTATTAATGCTGATATTACAACTTGTATGTTAAAAGGGGAACACCCGTCTCAGCCAATGGAAAGTTCATAACTTCGATCTTTAAATAACTGTTATTTTTGCTCTGAGAGATAGCTGTGGGAAATGTACTAGCAGCTCTAAGTCAAGGTGCGCATTTGTCACGTGAAAAAAAAATGTCTCTAAATTCAACACTGCTGGTGACTTTGTCATTTGAAAATTTCATTAAAATAAATGCTTCATAATTTGACGAAGTGTGTGTGGGAAAAAAACTAAAACGCTGAATCACCTGACCTGAATTAACTGATAAGAGAAAAAATGCTGGTTAATGCTACAAGCTGCACGCACAAAACATTACTGTCCAAATAACCAGAGATTAGTTGAAAATTCCAAGTACACGCCATAGCCATAACATCTTCAGAAAACAAAGCCACGCATAAACAAAAAATATATATATATTTGTAATAAAACGCCTTAGTACAGAACTTCATGTGTTATTTTGTAATAATAAAAGTACCTTTAAATTGTCTGTCTCATTCTAAGTAGCAGCAAGTTGAAGGAAAACAGTTATTTTCACAAGTGACAGTTGGAGTAACATATACATTTTTTTTTATCATCTTGAGGCATAAAGCTACCACAAGCCTTTTGTGGTCCCCTGAAGTTATTGGCTTTCCACAACAACAATTTAAGGTTGTCCACTACAACAAAATCTGTTTATGTATTATTAGTTATGAATTCATTGTCAGTTCCCACTTTAACAACAAGTGAAGCTAACCCTTAGCGTACCAATAGCTAGCCAATGTATCTTAATAAGTAGTTAATTAGAAAAAGTGCTATTTTGCCATATGGTCTTATTAACAATTTCAAATGGCGCTATTTATAACGATGTGTATGCTTTGTTATTTACGACGTAATACGCTACTATTCTAATACAAAATCACAAGATTTTCTTCAATTAACTTAACCTATGTAACCTAATGTTCGTAGAAGCTAATGCATAGATTTTATCTTTAAGTTATTCTAGCTAGAAACGACTTGATAAATCCCTTCTAAACTTGTGAGTGGTAATGACTAAACTGTCGGAAGCTGTGGTGATGTTTCCTCTTAACCACAGGTAGCAAATTTATAATGTCTATGTTTATAACAAAAACGTACTTCTAATTCAAATAAAACTTAATATATAGAAAAATCTGAGTAGCGTATAAACGCACCAAAATTGTATGCTACATTTCATATTCATTAATTCAACTTCAGCATACCGAGTGGCTTTAACACATCAAGTGTTGACAGCATCAGATCTGATTTGTAAGAAACAGGGTGAAGTCAGAGAGTCATCATTACCACTCATTCCTGAAAGGAAGTAAGACTGGAATCCTATTGTTCGTTCCTACAATAACCTCTCCTTACTCTTCATATTTTGGTGGTGCAGCTTCTTGCTTCAAATCTTTCCCCCTTAACAGCTTCTGGTGACTCCACTCAAACGACTGATCTGTTTCTTTAACTTGGTATCAGATGTGATGAAAAACACAACACCCGTTCTATCTCACTGAAGCTACTAAAATGCTGTGCAAACAGCTTTCTTCCTTTGAGTAATTTGGTGATATGAATCTTGTACTTAGCACATTAAAATGGATCATACAGAATAACATCAAATAGCACAAAATTCATGAAACTAATGAAGGCACTATGAACTCTTGAATTATGATCTTTCTCCACCCAAAGACTTCTGAATGTATCTGTTTAACGTAGTCAGAGTAAACAATCTCAACTCATTTGGTATAATTTATAAAAGTTTTCATGTGTATCATTCAGTAAGCCTTTGGATTTATCAAGACGCTCATTATTTCTATTAGATAGATAAACAAGGCTGAATAATTTCCTAATAAAGGTTTAAACAGCATAACCATCACACAAACATTAATGAAAGTTAACAATTCCATTTGAAATACTTTACTGTTTTTGTCATTCATATTCTACAAATGGCAAACATTTTCTTCGATTATGGTTACTATAATAAATAATGATCAAGACATTAGTTCTTTATATCAGAAAATGGAATTGATAACCAGAAAACTCATTATTTCTCCCTTCTTTTGTTCTTCCTAAAATGTAAATCACTTCTACCTATCATAAAAAAATTGAACAAGTAACCCAGTGAGAGACTATAAACAGGTAAAAATAAAAAATGCTGTAATTAGATCACTGTTAAACTGTAAGTGTAGACTAAAGCTTTTGTAAACCCCTCTTTTTAAACTTAATTAAAAAAGAAAACTTTTTCCTAAACAGTAAGTGTTTATCTTGACTACCAAGATTATGTTAAAGTTACTGAACCCTGAATGAAGGTGTACCCTCATCATCAGGGTTTATCGAGACAAGACGTCTCTCAAGTGTTACTTGGTCGATATCCTACACATCAACTGGTCCTACAACTACTTGCAGGAATGGCATTACTTATATGGTTTTTCCGAATAAGAAAATTGATACTTTCATATGATAAGAACAGCACGGTCTTTTATTACCACAGAGCTGGTGCGTTTGGTAATGATGCTTTTTATCATGAAAACACCTCATACTTTCTCGTTTCATTTTCGGGAATAGTGGGTTTCTTCTTTTACTCTTTCCTTCCGATACTTGGGTCTCTGTCTTTTTGTTCTTCCCTTTCCTCTTTGTTTCCTTCAGTATTCTAATAAATTAGTGTTTACCTATGTATGATTTAATGTTTCTCTTGACATGACGTGACTGATCCATGTCAGGTACTTGGATGCAAACTCAGGCCGATCGAGTTACACATTATTCATCCCAAGTGAAGGCTGTGGATCTGTAATGTCGCAAGTTGGCAGTGTCAGCCCCGATAAGAAGAAAAGTGTCTCCCAGACGAGAATAGTCAACACCATCATTGTACAAAATGACCCTACCATACAAGAAATCTGGGATGTTGCTCGCACTATCAAATGTGACTGGGTTGATAATTTTGTGAAATCTGTCGCATTTAGCCCCTTCTCTGTTGGAATGTTGGATGCCCAAGAAGTTGCCTTTCAAGGTGATAATCCAATAGAATGCTGGATGGATCTGAAGCAAGGGAAATACCCAGATATCAGAGACGTAGACTCGGTTGTGAAGATTGGAGAGCCACTATCTCTCATGGTTTATGCAAGAGATAATGCTGGCATGTACGATGTGAGCGTCAAAGACTGTTATGCATATGGCGGTCCAGACTATGACAACCCAAATGTACCCCAGATTCAGCTGACTGACTCCCAGGGATGTGTACTAAAGGACAAACTCATCAGTTCTTTCTACACTTCACGTGAACGTGACATCAAGGGTGAAGTTATTGTTACTTATGCATATGTTAAGGCTTTCAAGTTTCCTGATGTTATGGATGTGTTTATGTCATGTAATATTGAAGTGTGTAAGGGTGACTGTGATAATCAGTGTGGTTCACCAACGACAGAAGGCCCCTTCAAATCAGGTAGTACCTTATTTGGAGAACCTATCACGACTTTAAGTCCTAGCACAACACCTTTATGTTACCCAGGATCTAATGATCCCCGTTGCCAAAGACCTACATCTCCCCGCCCTACTACACCAGGTTCACCAATATGTGAATTAGGTTCTAATGACCCTAACTGCCAAATCAACTTCCCTCAACAAGCTCCTTCCACTTTTATTTGTGGTTTTGGAAGCAAAGATCCACGCTGTGCTCCAACAACCTCAGCTCCTAAAGTAGGTAAAGAACTTCATACCCAGCCTGCACCTCCACAAATATTTGGTAGTAGCCGCTTACCCACATCCTTTACTTCACCTGCACCCTCTTCCATAACCCCTTTCATTTGCACACCAGGTTCCTCTGATCCTCGTTGCCCTCAGCCTACTACACCTGCTCCACCAATATGTTTTGTAGGGTCAACAGACCCAAGGTGTCCACAGCTTACAACACCAAGTCCTATTCAGTGTTTCCCTGGTTCAACAGACCCACAATGTCCACAAATTACATCAACCCCATTTACATGTACACCTGGGTCAAATGACCCACGTTGCCCTCAACCTACCACCCCTTCTCCTCCAAAGTGTTTCTTTGGTTCTACTGACCCAAGATGTCCTAAACTTACAACCACAACAGCAGCTCCTAGTTGCTTCCCAGGATCTACTGACCCCAGGTGTCCAAAGCCCACTACCCCCTCTCCTCCTAGGTGCTTCCCAGGTTCTAGTGATCCTAGATGTCCTAAACCTACCACGCCAGCTCCCCCTAACTGTTTCCCAGGTTCCAATGACCCTAGATGCCCTAAACCTACTATCCCTACCCCTCCACGCTGTTTCCCTGGTTCCACAGACCCACAATGTCCAAAACCTACTACAACACCCTCTCCACCAAACTGTTTCCCCGGCTCAACTGATCCCAGATGTCCAAAGCCTACAACTACTCCTGAGCCTCCACGCTGCTTCCCTGGCTCTACTGACCCAAGATGTCCTAAGCCTTCAACAACAACTTCACGTCCTCGTTGTTTCCCTGGTTCAAGTGATCCAAGGTGCCCAAAACCTACAACGCCATCTCCCCCAAGTTGCTTCCCTGGTTCCACAGACCCAAGGTGTCCAAAACCAACGACACTAGCCCCAACAACACTGGCTCCACCAAGGTGCTTCCCTGGTTCTAGTGATCCTAGATGCCCACAGCCCACAACAGCATCACCCACCACACTAATTTGTTCATTTGGATCCAAGGATCCCAGATGCCGTCAACCCACAACTCCAGCCCCACCCAACTGTTTCCCTGGTAGCAAAGACCCAAGATGCCCAAAACCTACAACCTTCCGCCCTATTACCTCTCCAAGGCCAGTCTGTTTTGCTGGATCTAAAGATCCTCGCTGTGGACAAGAGTTTTCTGCAGCAAAGTCTATACCCACAAAAATCTCAACACCTGCACCCACGTTTAAACCAACACCTGGTCCTACACCCACACGAACACCACCTCAGTTTTCAACTCTCAGGCCAGTTCAAAAACAGTCACCTAAACTTACAACACCAGCACCTCCACAAGTTACTTTTAAACCAAAACCCGTACCAACTACTTCTCCACCAATTCGTGAAGGATTTGCTCTATTCCCAGTAACTCAGACTACACCTCGTCCTACAACCCAACAGTCCTTTACCTCACGAGCTCAAACTCCTGTAATCACAACTAGTCGCCCAAAACCAACCATTCCTTCACCATCCTTAAAACCTAAACCATCTCCTTCACCTAAGCCAAACCGTGGAAAACAATTAGGGTCAGGTGCCCCACAGCCCAAACCAGAGCCAAGTGGGAAAGAATGGGAGGGTGAATCTCGTTACCATGCTTTCCACAATTATCACTTTCAAAGAGGTGATGGACGGCGAGGTCGCATTTTTGGAGCTCGTATTACAAGAGATGCAGATCTTTCCAAAGATTCTCTGTCCATGAAAATCTTAACAGATAAACGACCTTTGGAGGCGAAAGTTCCAATAAGATTGAGCCGTTCTTTATCTGTTATTGCTCCCAGCGACATTCCTGTCTCTGAAAACGCGGCAAAACAAGATATTGGAGTGCCAAAAGCCGAAGCACAAACATCCATAGATCCTATATATAAGGATCCTTTAGGAACTGTTTGTTTCCCAATGGCAATATTTACAGCTTCTATGCTTGGATTCCTTTTCCTCCTGCTTCTTTCGTCAACAGCAGCCCTTGTTCTTTACATCCGTCAGAGTAAGCCTTGTAAAGGTGAGCACACCTGGCATGAACATTAATAGCAAAGTACCTGTACAATGCGACTGAAGGGATGATATTATTGAGTTTGTGATATAAGTGAAACTATTCTCATATAATGAAATTTCCTTTTATTAACTTAATTCTAAAAATATCTAATAATATCTTTTCCTTTATGAATTCGTCCATTGCAAGTAAAAATCACTTACCATATCATGTTAGCTAGATATACGATTGCAAAAACACTTAAATGTTATGTCCTAATACTTTCATTTAGAATATAAAATCTTACTAGTCCAAATATTATGTAAGATACTGGTGTGAAGATTTATAGTTCTTAGTATATTTTAGAAGTTTATTGTCAGTAGATTTTTGTTTGCATAATCACTGTGCATGTTGACTTAATGATACCCTGGTGGTAACTGAATCATCGATGTTTTTGATAGGGGAATAGAATATACATCAGTAGGATTATTTTTAGTATGTTTTGTTATCACAGTCTTCCTTGCCCATATTCACTGCTTTTTTATGATTTCTAATCATTTCTGTATTTTAACATGATGCATAAGCATTACATATATCTTCAGCATTTATGATCTGTCTGTATGACTGTTGATGAAATACACTGAGACTGCTGATACATCTGACGGGACGGACTCCAGACTTAATGGTGACGTTTCTTCTTACATTTTTTCATGTTATAATTCATCTAACAGGTAAGTTAAACGCTTTTAATGAAAATAACTATGAAATAAATGTTTCTGGAAAATGGCAATAAATAATATTAACTGTTCTTGGAAAGTAGATGCTGACGCTTTTTCCCTATGCAGCTATGTTCGTGCAAACTCCGGCCAGGACTCATATACCTTCATTATACCTATGATGGACTGTGGAACTCGTACTTTTGATAATAACGATGATGGCAGTACTGGATTTGAAAATATGATAATGATTCAACATGAAGAAATTGTACAAGAAATCTGGGACACAGCCCGAAAGATAACTTGCAACTGGTCAAGTAGGATGGAAAAACTTATCACCTTTCGCCCTTTTACTGTGGATATGTTACCAGCTAAAAATGTTCAATATTCTGGCGATGATGTGATGTGCTGGATGGACATTCAGCTTGGAAAAGGCCCATTTTCAAATACTGTTGATGGTATTGTTAAAATTGGAGATGAGCTGACAATTGTTATTTACTCTAAAGATGCAAGTTCCGAATTCGACATGTTAGTTAAAAACTGCATGGCATATGACTCAGAAGACCTGGAAGATGAACGAACAGCACGAATTCAGCTTACTGATGGTCGTGGTTGCTTATTAAAGCCAAAATTAATGAGCTACTTTTTTCGTACAAAAGATACTGGAACTACAGGGGCAGATATTATTGCTTATGCATCACTGTTTGCTTTCAAATTTCCAGATAAGATGGATGTTTATCTATCCTGTGAAGTAGAACTCTGCAAAGGTGGCTGCAAAAATGTATGTGATAATCCTGAATTTCCAACAAATCAGATCTCACGGTTCATTAGTTCTTCAACTTCAACAACATCAGCCAGGCCTCCCCCAGTAATCAATCCATGTGTTACCCAGCCAGGATTACCACAGTGTTGTGATACAAATCCAACGCATCCTTCTTGTACTGATCCATGTGACAAAAATCCTGGTCTTCCTGACTGTTGTGCAAAAAATCCTAACAGACCCCAATGCTCTACAGAGAGACCTACTAGCATTCCCAAAGTTAACCCATGCCTCCTGGATCCAACGTCCAGAGAGTGCTGCATGAAAAACCCAAATTCATTACTTTGCAGAACAACAGCAATACCAAGAACAACTTTCAGCACTCCATCTACAATTAAGTCAGACCCCTGCCTCTCTAATCCAACATCACGAGAGTGCTGTGCTATAAATCCAAACTCAATTATGTGTAAAACTACAACTTTACGTACAACTACTAGATCTACCATTACTACTACATCTGATCCCTGTACTGTTAACCCTAATTCTCCAATGTGCAGGGATACCACCACAACAATACTTGACCCCTGTCTGCGTGACCCTACATCAACGGACTGCTGTGCATCAAATCCTCGTGCACCACAGTGCACACCAACAGTTAAACCTGTTACTACCACAAGTACAGCTAGACCTCCTACTAGTTCACGAATTGATCCTTGTATTTTGAATCCAAGATCTCCTCAGTGTTGCATAAGGAACCCTAGCTCTGTTTTCTGTACCACTACTACAACTGCTCGACCAGAGCCCTGTGACATTAATCCTCTCTTGCTACAGTGTTGTACAAGAAATCCTAATTTACCTCAGTGTGCTACCAAGCGGAAAACTACTACAGTGACAAGTACAACCATTCGCACTACTGATAGAACAACGACCACAACAACACCTACAAGCAGAAGTCCTGACCCATGTGACTTGAGTCCAGGCTCTGTAATTTGTTGTGCCAGAAAACCATTTTCCCCACAATGTATAATTAAAACAACTACACCTAAATCAACTCCTTGTGACCTGAATCCTCGGTCTCCTGAATGTTGTGCCATAAACCCCAGTTCTCCATTTTGCATTAAGACAACAACAACAACAACAACAACAACTTCCACTCCTAGACTTAGTCCATGTGATTTAAATCCCAGATCTCCTCAGTGCTGTGCAATAAACCCAAGATCCCCAATGTGTACTACAGTAATTTCTACAACAAGCACCACCACTAGTAGGGTAATGACCACAACACGACCCACTACTAGAATAACTACTACAAAAATTCCAACTACTACAAGAATCACTACTACCAAACGTCCCACTACAAGGTTTTCTTCTACATCACAAGCTTCAACAACACGTTTCACCACCAGAAGGACAACAACCACTATGCAACCAACCACAAAAATGAGTACAACAACTGAACGCACTACAACACAGCGCTCTGACCCATGTAATTTGAACCCTGGCTCTATTCAGTGCTGTATTCAAAATCCTAACCATCCAGAGTGTGTTCAGTCCACTTCTCAGCGTATTTTATCTACTACCGAAAGACCAAACCCATGTATCAACAATCCAGGATCATCTGCATGCTGTGCTATAAACCCTAGACATCCTCAGTGCTTAAATGAGGAACCCTGTTCCGGACCAAATGATACACGTCTTAAGTGCATGGCTACTACTACAACAACCCAAAGGACAACACCAAATCTTGAGTTCCATGCCTTCCACAGATGGCAGAGTGGTCCAACGATCAGCCAACGACGACGGCGCCCACCTTATGGCACACGCCTAAGCTCAGATGTGCTTGCAGAACTAAGCAACATTCCCAGACGTCGTAGAGATATTGCACTTCCACTTCCTCCTCCTCCTCCTCCTCCTCCTCCTCCTCCCCCAGCTAGGAATGTTGTATCTATGGTGAAAGGTTTTCGTGTTGTAGGTGCTAATGACCTAACTTTCCGGGCCGTGTCACTTGTTCCACATGCTGCTGCAGTTGTAGACAGTGTGTGCGTCCCAACAGCCACTTTTGCCGTTAGCCTTTTAATGCTGTCCATATTGTTAATAACAGCAGTTCTTGTAGCAACTTTCAGCTGCCTCAGGCTTAGAAGTTTATCTCCTTCTAAGGCTGTGGAAGCTAAAAACCCCTACTATAAACAGTAAACTATCTGGCCTTTTCTTCATCTGACTAATATAACCCTAAGGCTGCTGGATCCAGCTGGGAAATGTTGGTCAGTGCTCAAGGTGACTATCCCCCCTGCAAGACTACTGCTGGCACTGTCTTTGCAGGGGAGAGGAACCCCCGTGTCCTGTGCAGGCCGCAGGGCTAACCCGCAGCCTGCGGTTAATGTTGTGCCATTGTCCTAAACACCACCTATAATATAATTGACTTGCTTTACTATTTTGAAATTGTACTTGGTAAATGTGATATTCAACTGTTAATTCTTGTTATTCAGCACTTCTCATTTACTCAGCATATAAGGTACTATTTCTCCCCTTCATGTCCTCTCTTAGAATTAGCATTAAATATCTTATCCTGACAGCTATGCTTGCTACACAAGACACAGATTGTGTCTTTGACATATAGACCCTAACGGCAGCCATGACAGTGTCCAATTTTGTTACCTGTTGGGTCTTGTCACCTAAAATTGCCTGTACAATAAATGCCATAATTGCTTTTGTAAATTACGACATTAAAAAAGAATAATCGAAATGCGTGTTTGAAATATGGATCCTTATAAACCACTTCTGAACCTTACCTAAGATTTTATTCCTTAGACTCCTGAAAACTGGATAATCGACCAAGTAACTCGAGTGTCGTATAAGTATAATTATATGAGTAGAAGCTTCTTTAAACATTTAAGCTGAAAAAATTAATTAAAATTATGAAGATAAACAGGATTACATTATCCGTCAAAATGATAAAACCATCTCTATTATTAAGATATATGCTTTTGAGGTTATTTATTACATTTCAAAGTGAATGACGATGAATGTAACCCTGTTTGTTAGTACCTAAACAAATTCTGCACGAATCTAAAATATAAACAAAATATTATATTTGTTACAGAGAGATAAAAGAAAACTATAAATCAGTCTAATACTTCATACATGGTCAGGTGAAAAAGCTACCTAAAAAGCGCATCTATAAAGAGAGACAATGCTGAAATAATCCTAAACTTTACCATAATATGAACTTTCATGTGGGCTCAAGATGGATTTCAATTGTTCACTTTAAATAGCTTCGTCTTCCTTCTATCGCAAGTATTGACCGGATTTGAAGGAGCAGAAAGGAATGCTGAAGGTAAGTGACTGGTAAGTAAATCCCTAGTAAATAATAAAACAAATTCTGGGTGAATTTATAGTCTGATATTGTAAAAGGAAATTACAAAACACATACTGCTTCTCATGCACAAAAACACAAACAAACACACACACACTTATATACATACATACATATATATATATATATATATATATATATATATATATATATATATATATATATATATATAATCATATGAATATCAAGAGAAAAAAATATATTCATATTTTAGTCACAGAAAACTATCCAAACAAACACATTTCAGTATATATATATATATATATATATATATATATATATATATATATATATATATATATATATATACTGTATATATATATATATATATATATATATATATATATATATATATATATATATATATATATATATATAGTAATATATATATGTGTGTGTGTGTGTGCACAAACATGTATACACACACACACACACACACACACACACACATATATATATATATATATATATATATATATATATATATATGTATGTATATATATATACACACACATAATGTGCATGTCTGTGGGTGGGTGACGAAAAAAAAACAGGAAAGATCAAAGAACACTAGGAAATAATTTCCTTGTCATCAGGGGATACCATGATTAAAGACACTTCCTGAAAGAAAAGTCTGATTCATATTTTTCTAGTTTTTTGTTTTGGCTTCTATATTAATGTTTTTGACGTTAAATTTTTCTAACAGTCTGTAGAGGAATTCACAAAATCTTATGAATCTTTAAAATTGGACTTCATTTAAGTTAGTTTTCAAAACTGATTGACTGATTGATTATGTCTATTAAAACTGCCATCACAACATCTAGGTTGCTGACGCCGTAATAAATTTAAATAGAAAACTAAAAATAATAAGTAAGTTTAAAAACAATTTCATTTAGAAATATATATAAATATATAGGTATACAACCATATTTGTCCGAATATATTATTAATGCTTACGTATGTTTTTTATATGTATAATTTACATTTTGTTGAAGAGGCCGGCCTCCCACATAAAGATATATAACTGCTCTATATTACAATCCTCACTGAGAATTGCATCTAGAATAAAATAACCTCTGTCACGCCCCCATGACAGGAACTTATGCCTCAAATTCCCAAGGCTGGGACATTCGACCAGCAAATGTCTCACAGTCAAGGGCACAGTACAGTCATCGCAAAAATGGAGGATTTTCACGGGACATCAAGAACCCATGAGTGAGTCCTGTATGTCCAATCCTCAATCTGCACAACATTGTTTCTTATCTACTTAGCATATAGGGACATGACCTTGGAGGCACTGATGACGTGATAATGTGCATTTTTTCATCCGTTAAAATATTTTCCCATAGGGACTGCCAACACTTTTTAATTTTCTGACCTACCACAGGATATAAATCCCAATATGGCAGTAGGCACCCTCCGGGTTCTGGGGAGGTGACTGCTGACTTTGCACGTTGGTGTTACATCATATCTGAATATCACCATCTATATGAAATTTTCAAAACGTTAAAAGAAAGACAATACTCACTGTCTACAGCAGTGGCGCTATAGTCGTGCCGTCATCTGCCAAGAAACAGTTCCCTGAAATAGAAATTGCATAAATTAACTTGCATACATATCTTCTGAATATCACTGAGGGTAAAGTGCAAGCAAAAAAAAAAATTATTACTTTAGATCTGTCTTGGGTTATTGTCTAGGAAGGAACAGAAATAACGAATCTTACTCTTTATGATGTCGAAATTGTTGTTAGTGAATTTAATATTCTCCAGATCATTAAAATTCTTAGCCAGGATGAATCTCCCTTTGATTATGAAAATAAAATGAAAATCTAAGCACGGAGATGGAACATGAAAACCCTGTTTCTAAACCTTCGAAGTGAGGATCTCAACCTTAAGTTATTTTTCAAGATCATCAAATATCATTAGGCAGTATGAATCTACCTTAGATTTTAAAAATAAAATACAAATATTTAAACACAGGGATAGCGCTAAAACATGTTTCTAAACCTACGAAGTGAGGATATCAACCTTTAATTATTTTTCAAGATCATCAAATATCATTAAGCAGTATGAATCTACCTTAGATTATGAAAATAAAATAAAAAATTTATCTAAACCTACGAAGTGAGGATCTTACGCCTCAGCTAAAAACATTTCGATATGGCAGCTTTCGATCTGAAAAGCGATCGTCACGCTTGACTAGTCGTGAACGACACAGACAAAGTATGCAGTATACCATGCTGACCGAGGTCTTGAGAAGCATAACATGCTAACAAGGCACGCGAATATATTATCTGTTCGACCCGACCCTCTACTGCCAGCGAAACAGTGAAAGGCCGTTGGGCTCATGCACGAGTATGTTGCCCTCGCTGCTACTACCAATCTGTAACTGGAGGTTTGTAATTGACTTTTTGTATTTTATTCCAAAGGTCACCGTTATTATTAATTCTAAATTGGATAGAAACATCCTATAAGGTGCATTACAGCCTGGATAACTTTCCATTTGTATAAGGCTCACAGTGTTATGAATTTATCAAATCAGTAATGAGTTGTACAATAAGCCTATAAGCTTGGCCATGACAGTGGCGCTTAATTTTTGTAAGTACACAAAATAAAAAAAAATAAAATTACAAAACACGCAAGACAGAGTACCTCCTTGGCGCTAAAATATTACACATTTGTCGTTGGAAATAAGTGAACAGCCAGTAATGCTTACTTCATTGCAACCATATGAAGCACACATCCACGAATTCATGGAATTTAATGATGCCTAAAATTCCACATACGGAACAGTGCTACCGATTTTTACATCAGTAAGATCTAGGCTTGGACAAAACTATTTATTTGATAAACTGATATAAATTGTTGTGTTTTTTCACGCATTACCCATTCAAATTCCATTAGCATTAAACAAAATATGAGCAAATTCTTTGTAAAGCAATGTGGATGTTCTACAACAAAAAATTAACCGGTGTCGAAATTTACATTCTGAATAGATTTCCGGGTGATGTAAAAAGGCCTCGCTCACTTTAAATTATAGAGATTAATAAGTAATTCAACAAATACAGAAAACATGTAGAAAGTACACGATGCAAGAATGCAATGTGATATCTAGTCTGCCGCCGTAAACTAGACATCACATTCAAAGGAAATAAGACGAAAGTACTGAAGCATAAGAACTGGCTATTGCTAAATGAGGTTGCGGCAGCTAAAAGCTCCTCGGGGCATAAATTAACGTTTGAATGTAGCAGGATTATGGTAGCATGATGTTTGCTAATGGATCTGCAGTTGTACCAGTTTACATGTTTGTCGGATAATTTCTTTACAACGTCTCCGAAATGTGTATACAGACAAAACTGACACCTCTAACTTATGTAGCATAGTGGAAAGCTTTTATTTCTATATATGTTAAAAGGTTCGAAATCAGGACGATTTAAATATTTGTTTTTGCATATGACGAACCCCTGAAGTTTTATCCTTAATTACACGGAAAAATACTACGGCTTTACAGATTATCCATTTTAATGGCCTTAATTTTCAATAGCCTCCTACCGTAACATGCATTTCCCCCATGAGCACAAACATCAAATTCACATTTATTTGGCTGAACATAACAACGAAGTAAAAAAAAAAATGATATGGATCATGGAAATATATATGGAGTGAAATGGAAAACGCAGAGAATTTAGGAGAAATGAAGTTCACTGACAACTGCTAACCTGCAAACAACATTTGTGGGAAAACGGACACTGACCACGTTAAAAGTGAAGAAAGTCATTAAAATAAGAATAAATATTCTAAGGGGCAACAATGTGTGTGTGTGTGTGTGTGTGTGTGTGTGTGTGTGTGTGTGTGTGTGTGTTAGTAGTGAGTGTGTTTGTGTTATCAGGGGAAAATGAAAAGACAAATTCAAACACCCATATAAAAATGATTTCGGAAGAATGTGTATCATACTGAATTTTACTGTCTATACTTAAGAAAGGAAAAAGCTGAATGTTTTAAAACATTATAAAGAAAGCGAATACTTATGTATGAATGCACACACCATATACAATATATATACATATACATATATATGTATATATGTATGTATATACATACATATGTATCATTAAGTGAAGATATTCATGTATCGGGACGTTCCTTATATCTCTCGGATGACTTAAGCAGTACATTACAAGCCGGATAGTCAGAGATCGAGAAGGGTATAACAGCATTCTTTCAAAATATTGGGTTAAAATAAGCTTGTTATCTTTTGGAGCCACGCGACACTGCTCGCAAGTCAAGACAAAATGTTAAATCAACAAAGGATTTCTCCTTAGTAGGGAAGAGAAATGCTTGGATTTTTTTTTTCATGTTCATTTTTGACCGTTCCGTTAAGCCTGTATTAAACTAATCGCCAGCTGTTTATCTTGGGTTATTTAAAACCAAACTAAACCGTAACCTCCTTGACCGTAACATATCTAAAGTCAAAATAATGTAGTTGGGCCTAATCCCCATGTCGGGAAACGAATATACGGATGAGATCCTACAGTTTGTTTAGTTTTTATAAGTCGCCGAGCACGTTATTTTTTATTTATTTATTTATTTTTTGCTCTCATGAATTGTTGATATATTGCCCACCAAAACTGTTTTGTAATGAAATACGTGCAGTGAGTAACTTCAAGTTCATTAATTAGCAATTAAATGATCCACTTCAGAGAAGTGAAAAATAATTAAATCAGGATAATTTGGTCTACAATAACACTGTATAGGGAGAAACTACCAAATTAACAATTACACATGGAATATATATATTATGTATGTATATTAGGCGGCAGCCTGTCCAGGAAAAGCCTCAGGTATGGAAGTACTTAGGTTCCTACTTTTTTTCACCTGTGTAGGTCAGTTGGTAGCGCCTTGGCCTATCATTTGAGAGATCTGGATTCGATCCCGTCGTGAATCAGAAATAGATATATAATATATATGTATGTATGTATGTGTGTGTGTGCGTGTGTCATGCGCATCACCACCCGATACTCATACCAGGAAAATCAGCTGCTAAAGGTCCAATGATACTTGCAGCACCAGCGTTATAATTCTTCGGCAATTCTCACAAGTCACACTGGTCAGTTAGGATCTTTACAGACGGGAAATCTAAAGGCAAAAGCCAAATATGCCTGATCTCCCTGACCCAACAACTTTCTCTCTTGCCATCTTTTATCTTACGGCGTAACGAGCTTAAGAAGTCTATAGTACAAGACCCAATTGCAAGAAAATGGATACAATCCTGACAACATGAAACTTACTGAAAATGAGGATAAATGAGTAAAACCAATATACAATCAAAACTGAAACCTGAGAACGTTTAAATTGTTACTGTGATAAAGGATTAGAGCCTATTTGATCGTTTCATACTTCCTTTTTCCCTGCTTTTATTTTTCAAAGCACACGCTACGCGAGAGATGTCTTTTCTTATCTCTTCCACTTTTAGGTGCGCTTGCCGTCACAATAAAAATACATCTACGATAAAATAAAATAGACTGGAATGTCAAGTGTTAATGGGCACACAAAATGATAAAAGACTAAAAACTAGGAATGCTACAAAGGACACAAATAAATACACAAATTAGCATCATTTTCAACCAGGTGAAGAGAAAACACGGGGCAGAGGAAAAGTGAAAGCACAAGAAAAGTAAGAACGAGAGAGAGAGAGAGAGAGAGAGAGAGAGAGAGAGAGAGAGAGAGAGAGAGAGAGAGAGAGAGAGATGCTTCGGCCTACGCTGCACCATGCCCAAAACTTTGCACACAAATACTGGTGAGAAGCAGACGGGTGGGCTAAGGAGGACCCCTTGCGTTAGAGTGTGCGTTAACAGGTGACTATTGGAAGGGGCGAGGTGGAATTGACGCATTCCTCAGTAGGTGTGAAAGTCTGCACGAGTCAGGTGCTATCTCGACAGGCAAGGACGAGTAATGAATGAGCCACTGCGGAATGGGGTAAGGCGTTTATGTTCGCCAATCGGTTTAACCCAAAATGTACACAGCGAACGAATGGTCAAAAGATTTGGGAATTAGGATTTCAGTTGAGCAGAGAGAGAGAGAGAGAGAGAGAGTTGGGGAAGGGAGCTACGAAAAAAAAAACCAATAACTAAATAAAAATTAACGAGCAATATGGTATACTTGACAGCAGCAAACAGATATTTTAATGTATTCAGTTCAATTTTAGTTAGACTTTTAATCTGAACCGCGCTATATGCCACATTGGCAACTGGAATGTTAAAATTCCGCACCCTACACAATAACTCTAAAAATCCCAAATTAAAATCTAAGTAGCTCAACTTACAAAACGAAAAAAAAAATTTTTTTTCCTTAGGTTTTGAACACGAACCATTGGTCAGCAAATTATCCATTGCCTAATACAACAAACTGGTCGAAAACTGACGAAGACTGGCGAGCTTGAGGTCTCCCTAAACAAAATTAAAAAGCCCTCTCATGCAATGACGCAAACCAAATAGCTCCCTTTTAGTAAAAAGGAAAGATCCATAACAACATTTTTATATGAACAAAACCAAACGCTTGCATTTCAGTTGATCATCAGCTTTCACATAAATTCTCTTCTTCCTAATATCTGATTAATGAAGATGACGACGTACAGAAAATGTTTGCATTTCAGATCTGTCGATGGTTGAGTGTTGCTTATCTTGACTTATCTCAGACTTTAACAAATCAGTCGCTGGAAAAGTTTTCTGGTATCAAGATGTAGGAAGAAAGTGATGACAAATACGAGCTTAAACCTTAAGTATATAATCATCATTCCCTCTATGGAATAGAGATAAAGTTTTTCTATTTACATCAGTATTTGGTAAAATGAAATGTGCAATACATCCACGGATTCAGGATGTCCTTTTAAAGGCCTCTCTTACTGACTTCTGGTGTCACAGGGGTTATCGAAGGGTCAAGGAGAAAGGCTTACACTCACAGTCACCGAAAAAAAGGCGAATGTCAAGTTAAAAACATGAATGGGGCCAAGAAATGAAGAATTTCAAAAAATGACAGACCAAAAAATAACCGTGGAAATAATACGGTAAACGTAAAAAAAAACTCGCCGTAAAAGGAAAATGTAAAAATTCCACGTTTTTGAAAATTAACCTGAAAAAGGAACACTTGAATAATAAAATTGATTACACTTATTCTTAAAACCTTTCGCATTAAACATCAGCATGCTAAATTTAATAACGAGAAAAATTAGGAAACAATATTTTTCAAAAGAAAAGAATGTCTAACAAGGCTTTGTTAATACAACATTATATATATATATATATATATATATATATATATATATATATATATATATATATATATATAAAATATATACTCCAAGATATACTATATTAATGTTATGTACCTACTGATAAACCGAACTTCCCAAGGTCATAAAATGCAAACAAAACAAAGCGCCACGCACAGTGTTGTACTTGAAAAATAATTCGTTGTGTACTATCCAAAAAAAGCTTATATAAGTTTAACATTGTACAGGCTACATTGCTGGGCATTACACCTAATACTTTTTATCTACAGCCGCTAAATAAAGAAAATTTTTAAAATTCTAGTCTTATTTCGTCTCTTATGCATATCGAAATGCCAACTGCAAAACACTACACGGAATATAAAATACTAGATGCGGAACATAAAATGACATGGAATCCAAAGGAAAACCAAGATTTCAAGAGATGCGCCAACTTTAAATTAGAGAAACATACGAAAAACGAGGTCTGATTATGTCACCAGTTAAAGTATGTAAATGGCACTGAGTTCTTGACAAGTGCTTTTCGTAATGTACGAGAACTTACCAGCAACCTCTCCTGCATTCTGATTATATATATATATATATATATATATATATATATATATATATATATATATATATATATATATATATATATATATATATATATATATATATATATTATATTATGGCTGTCTTCTTTATCTGGCGCTGACCTTGGCCATAATCATAGGCACTCTCAAGCTTATGATTACAAGTAAGGAATCCATGTAGATAAATTCCTGTACAGGCAGCAAAACATTAACAAAGATTTGACGGGTCTGAGCAAGGTTACCCTAAGGGATGGCTGTCAAAGATATCAAAGAGCTGAAAAGATTTTTACAATATTTTACTGTTTAATAATAATATTTTCAAAGGCCTGAATTCTAATGCAAAAAAAAAAAAAAAAAATAATAATTCTCAGAAACAGTTTTAGGCTACCATGAATTTCAAAATTTCGCTCAGGCTAGCGATCTAAAGGGATGGTCTCTGGACCTTTGGAACCTATTGTGGCAATATGTAAGGAATGGTTTTAAACTCAATTGCGTTTTCTTATTAACATGCTATAATATTTTTTCTTAATATTCATAAACTGACGTAAAAGATTCTTTACCTTTTTGCAATTTGCATTTACCTTCGCTCTACTTATTATTTTTTGTGTTTGTATATATATATATATATATATATATATATATATATATATATATATATATATATATATATATATATATATATATATACACATATATATATTGTGTGTGTGTGTGTGTGTACATTCTAGAACATGCTGTGAAAGTCTGCATTGCAGCTTAGAACGCTTTAGTTTTGTAAACAACACAAAAAAAAACATAAAATATGCGTTTAGTCGATGATTATAAAGTTTTACGGTACAACAATCCCCAAAAAGCAAAGAATCCTACGTACAGAGTGCTCTCCCGTCATTAAAACACAAGTTTTCCGAGACATCAGTTTTCAGTTACAATG
Organism: Macrobrachium rosenbergii; assembly: GCF_040412425.1. Classification (NCBI taxonomy): domain Eukaryota; kingdom Metazoa; phylum Arthropoda; class Malacostraca; order Decapoda; family Palaemonidae; genus Macrobrachium; species Macrobrachium rosenbergii. The sequence continues at coordinate 22,466,734 of NC_089781.1, forward strand.
TGAAAAAGAATTATCTTAAATAGACAGCAACAAATCCAAAGTAATAACGAACGCTCCCTCCACGTTCAGCCTCAACAGGTGAAGAAAACGTTCGATGAATCGCTTCTTCAGACATCCCCGCTGGCACCCCAGGTGTCCGGCCATAAATCCGCCTGGCGGGTAGAGTTGGCTATAGTACGGGGAATGCTCCCTGCTGAGCAGAGTGCCCGAGCTTTTACAGTCACTTGCAAGTGGTCTCAGCCTCTACATTTTCCTTGTAGCAGACGACAGTCAAGTGAAATACAAAGGGGGCCAAGGAAGTATCAGTAATCAGAACTTAGGCATCGTCATGCCCGAAAAATGTCCATGGTAACAGTCTTATCTTATGCAGGTTAGTCATCCGAAAAATTTCCCGCAGATCCAAACTCCATGGTAAAAGCTTCTATCTTATGCTTTATTGCGTATGATAAAATCCTTTTACCGTGTAAGAAAATAAACGCTTTTCTATTATGATTTAATATAATCGTCCCCGTTACTGTGGTTCCTCAATAACGGGTATAATTATTTTCATTAAGAGGAAATTCTGCAGTTTAAAAATGAAGCATAACCTGCTAACATAAACTGGAGGAAGCGCAATAAAAAAAATATGTATATATATATATATATATATATATATATATATATATATATAATATAGGGGCCATTTGTTTCAAAGGCATTTCATGGAAATTAGAGATGCATCATCCAATAAACTGCGGAAGTTATCGGAAGGCTTGCAACCTGAAACAAATAATTATCAGCTATTGAAAAATTTATTTACCTTCAACCTGCAGTTCCTTGTTCACGAAGCCAAGGCCCAAAATACATGAGAACTTACAATTCAGAATTAGGTGTAAGCTATTATTTTGGGTACCTCTGGTATCAAACTTACTTTCCCTTACTTATCCTATCGTAAAAGTTTCACATCTTATGGAACTGAATTCACTGTAGCAGAGGTAACTAACACATCTTGTTTATGACAAGGAATCTCACTTTCTCTGCCTCAAGATTTCATGTTCCTTTAGTATGGACAACTTGCGGACAACAGTCGCTCGTAGCTTTATTTTACCACATATTATATCACAAATAAAAATAAAAATCACAAAACAGACAAAATTTACGTTTAAAAACAATCTTCTTACTTAGTCACAGATATACCACATTTGAACAGGGCAGTCGTGCATAACTATATTCATATAATCTTGAGAAAATCAAACATTTACATTATCAATATTGCATATAACCTTTGACCATAAAAACAATAAAACCCCAAGGACAAACAATAAACAATAAAAATTCAAACCATTCCACAGCAAACTTTCCTAACAGGTGCCAAACAGATCTAGTAAAAAGTAATGACTATTGTTTTAAAATTAGTGGTAGCATGCATAGTAATATCACATGCGTATATATATATATATATATATATATATATATATATATATATATATATATATATATATATATATATATATATATATATATATATATATATATATATATATATATATATATATATATATATATATATATATATATATATATATAAATATATATATATATATATATATATATATATATATATATATATATATATATATATGTATATATATATATATATATATATATATATGTGAGTGGGGATGGAAGGTTTTTGGTCCTAACGAACATACAAACAAACAAACAAAAAAAAAAGTCTTCCTAATACAACGGCTAAAAAATATTTACCCTGGCGACTTATGGATATAAATCCAACGAAAATTTTTGAATGCTCCTCGAAGAAATATGAAACATGGCGACGAATACTGGCTATAGAATTTCTATTATCGATCATGAGATACTGAGAGATTTGCCTGCCTTGTCAAGGCTTCACTGTCTCCCTATCTCTCCGGCCTCGAAGGAGCACTTCCGTCTATTTACTTCTGTTTCTGTTTTGTTTTGAGTATGAAAACCCGCAATGAATAATGAACAGGATATTGAAATAGTCAAAATAGGAAAATAGGAACCCTCAGTTACATCCACTTTATTTTTTTTTTTTTACAAAACTTAATGAATTATCTCAAAAAAAAAGTAAAAACCTGAATGATCGTAAGTTACAATAAATTTCATCTTAATATAAAATCACTCTGCTTAAGAATATTTTCTTGGTAGTTAGTAAAAATAACTTGAGAATTAGAGAGAGAGAGAGAGAGAGAGAGAGAGAGAGAGAGAGAGAGAGAGGGGAGAGAGAGAGAGATGGGGACTTGTCTTGCTTAAAGCAAAGCGCTTACATCTGATCACAGACTTATGTTTATCACCAACAAGTTCTAATCAGTAACCCCCAAGTCTGAAGAATTTTCTCGACACGAATGCACTAGTTACCCTATATTAAAATCAAAACTCCATTCTTTGACTACTGACTATAAACTCGTAATGTATTGTGGCAAAGTATACAACATTACTGTCTGGAAAAAAAGATATTTCCACACTCTGAAACAAGACGTCGTTCAAGCCGGACCAAAATAAAAAAAAATCAAGGTAACTGAATCTGAGGTATTTGTTACTCCATAAAAAGGAAATCTACTACTCATACACCATTTGCATATTTTTTATCATCGATCTCGGAACACCATTAAGCTGTTAATAATATGTAAATAAGACGTAGAGGCAAGTGACGTCTTCCAGGAGATCACGAATGATAATAAGATTATAAAGTAGGGGCTTAGAATATATAATGAAACTCAGACCTTGACGGGACAGATGCTTTTAAATCCACTCGAATGTAAACACTGAAACACTGTGTGATCCTCAAACGCTGCCTGAAACATACCTTAGGATTTAGATAAGGATTTTACGATTATTTTCTCATTCATTTATTCCGCTCTTGGGCAATAAAATGCAAATAACCGAAACTCCAGTAAATGTGCATCATGTGAAAAAAAAAAGAGTACTGTCATTGAATAATACAGTCTGGAAATATAAATGCAAATAGGTGCAAGTGACACCAGTGCTCTCTCTCTCTCTCTCTCTCTCTCTTTATATATATATATATATATATATATATATATATATATATATATATATATATATATATATATATATATATATATATATATATATATGTATATGTATATATATATATATATATATATATATATATATATATATATATATATATAATCCTAATGCATCATTTAGTACATGAAGGCTGAGCACAACCAAGTGAAATGTACACAGAGAAATAAGCAATAGAGACACTTCCTTAAAAGGCACCCTAGTGCGCCGGTAACCAATGTCTCTTCCTAAATGTCTGCCATTATTTATGGAATCTTAGAATTCCTCTCCAGATTCCTTAATGGTCTATTACTCAGCATCATCCTCTTCATCCGCATTCTTAGAAATCGAAAGAAAAAGATCTTTTCTATTTCCTATTCTCTCATTTTACCATAAAACCTGCTTTCGAATAAAAAAACATATACCAGCAACCAACTTGCCTACAAAACTGCTTAATATCTTTGCATGAATATTCAACAAAGTTATTCAAGTTACCTAAGAGATTTGAAACCTGAAACTGATGATCAACAAACAAACAGGCTAAGAGGATTAAGAAATCACCCAAGGACACAACTTTGTATATATAATGAAAGGAGACAAATACATAAGGGAGAACTAACATATAATTAAGCAGATTCATTTAAAAATAAGGTATAAAACTACTTATTTGAGTACCAAGCGTACGTTCTGGGGATACAGCACACCCAACCAACAAAAACTGAACAAAGAACCAATTTCCTTTTACACCTCACCAGTTACTTCCAACTTGTACGTTTCGTGTTTTACCCTTCAACGTAGGTGTTAACAAGAACCAAGCCAGCAGAGAAATGCAGTACTACGTGTACGTACATAATTTTTTTCAAAAGAATCTCTTCAAAGCTCTAATGTTACAAATGAGATTCCCAAACAAACATACGTTCGTTGGGAACGCAGAGTGCAAAACACGTATACTGAAGGGTCTTCACTTGCAATCAAATTGATGTTTGAATATAATTTTTTCTACTGTATGGGAATGTCATTGTTTGTGTGAGTATATGTATGTATGTATGTATGTATGTATGTATGTATGTATGTATGTATGTATGTATGTATGTATGTATGTATGTATATAAGAAAAAAAAACAAGGCTGGGCAGCAATGAAAAAATGGGGACCCCGTAAGTCAAGGACATCTGGACTCTTGCCTCCAAGTCCCTTTATACGTGTCTCCCACTCCCTCAAGAAGTGAGAAGTGGTACTGTGTATTAATACAATCCTATAAGTTACAATTAAACAATTAAGGTTGTCGCCTGCTGAATATATATTCTCTCCCTCTGTCAGTATTTATATGCACACTGTTGCAACACTGCAAAAATTCCTGAAGTACATTGTTGCAACACTACAAAAATTTCTGAAGTACACTGTTGCAACACCACAAAAATTTCTTTAGTACATTGTTGCAACACCATAAAAATTTCTGAAGTACACTGTTGCAACACTACACAAATTTTTGAAGTACTCTGTTGCAACACTAAAAAAATTTCTGAAGTACACGGCTGCAACACTACAAAAATTTTTGAAGTACACTGTTCAACACTACAAAAATTTCTGAAGTACACTGTTGCAACACTACAAAAAAATTTAAGTACACTGTTGCAACACTACAAAAATTTCTGAAGTACAAATGCAACACTACAAAAATTTCTGAAGTACACTGTTCAACACTACAAAAATTTCTGAAGTGCATTGTTGCAACAATAGAAAATTTTCTGAAGTAAACTGTTCAACACTAAAAAAATTTCTGAAGTACACTGTTGCAACACTGCAAAAATTTCTGAAGTACACTGTTGCAACACTACAAAAATTTCTTTAGCACATTGTTGCGACACTACAAAAATTTCTTTAGCACATTGTTGCGACACTACAAAAATTTTTGAAGTACATTGCTGCAACACTACAAAAATTTCTGAAGTACATTGCTGCAACACTACAAAAATTTCTGAAGTACATTGCTGCAACACTACAAAAATTTCTGAAGTACATTGCTGCAACACTACAAAAATTTCTGAAGTACATTGTTGCAACACTACAAATATTCCACAAGTAAATAACTGTTGCGTTACCCATCCCTCTGTCAAAGTTACTTCCGGCGACTTTGTCGAAGCCTTTATTCTGAGGTAAAGGTGGATGTCATTACCACCAAGAAGAAGACACATGCACGCCTTATTTTACTAGGGATTATTGTTCACCTGAAAAGTTATTGGCTACAGAGAGACTGCTGTTACTTAATTTTAACAAAGACATCAGTTTCTCCTAACGTAAGAGTTACGGTAGCCCATGGTCAGTAGTGATATACAGATAAAGAATCGAGACTATATTTCCCAAATATGAAGAGTAATGCTTGTAATACATTTTGTTCTGATTATTAATTTTTGATAAATCAAAACAGATCTCTTTCTCGTATGATCTCCGAACCAGAGAATACACAGTCTTAATCAAAATGTGGTTGTTACCAAGTTTCTGTGCAATCAAGAAACGCTGTCCAGTGAACTTGAAACAAGAACCATGACATCTATGGGATTTTTGTCACTGGTTAATTTATAAATGCTGACAGGGAAATCACTGCCAAATTCAGAGCGAGCCTGCGTAGCTGGTAAAAAAAAGTCATATGAAAGGTCTTCCAGAAAAGAGGCAAGTAATTTTGTCTGCAATAAATTTCCATGGAGATCGGCAAGCAAGAGGAATATTCTAAAACACTAACATAATAAAGATAATGAGAATCATAAATATACTTGGCATAACTATGTAATTTCAACAACGGTATGGCAGCGTCAAATGTTTGGGCACGTATGGATTTGAAATTAAGCCTGTTTTACACACAACTGTCAAAATACAATCTCACGCGACCTCTCCATTCTCTTTGTGTCATCTGACCAGAATAATTAAGATTAAAATTAAAATATGAATGTATTGCTGACGAATCTCTTTGAAATACGATATTAGTCTCTAGGTGAGCAAAGGTAACTCGGTTTCATTACATCCTATTCGCAAACCGGTTTTCAAACACAAAGGACCTTCCAAAACCGTTCTTGGAGTATAGGGCGCGAGGCTTCGTCAC
>NC_089781.1:22475380-22525380 GCF_040412425.1 Macrobrachium rosenbergii
ATCTTAATTAAGCAAGTGCCAAAGCAAAAGATACTGAAGAAGATACGGACGGTGATAGGATCATCAAGACTAGAAAAACTTCTTTTGTACCTCTAAACTTGCCAAGAAATAATCGTTTTCACGCACGAATTCCTCTGTAGCAAGACGCCGAGTCTACCAAGAACAACACCGCTCATCAATTAGGAAGGCATCGCATTCAGCGTTTCACGTTTTGCACACTTTTGCGCTCGCAAAGATAAAACAAAAAAGGGGGGGGTGGGTCTTGTAAGTCTGGATAGTAAAAGTAATAAGACAGAATTGAATTAAGTGAAAAAGACTATGATAGGTTGGAACGTTTGCAGTGTTATTGAATTTAAAGGAATTTTAGAGACAATGGGTAAAAATATTAACAAGCACGTTAGTACAGGCACGTTAGTAACTGATAAAAAGGAAATTCTGACCTTTTTCCTACTTGTTTACTGTTTTGTTCTCCTGAATGTTTATATTTAATAATTTTCACTCATGAAAAAATATACATTTTTAAAGTTTTTATATATAAGAATTTGTATTTGACCGAGGTTTCTCTGTACCAAACATTTAAATAATGACTGGCTGGAAAATATTCTGTTTCGACTGCAATAAATATCTACTGCATAAAAGTGAAAAAAATATAATCATGTCATCTAATTTAAAACATAATATACCCGACAGTACGAATATTGCAAGCAAATCTACAATAAAGTTTAAGAATAGCAATCTAAAGACTATCACTGCTAAGCTGTTCTCAGAGAGAGAGAGAGAGAGAGAGAGGAGAATAATCTACTTTCTTCTCATAGGAAAGTAAAAGAAAACCTACGCTCTTAAAAAACCTCGCTGTGATGTCACGAATCTTTCTGAGCTGTGAATATTCCTTGTACCTTATTTTTTTCAATCTGTCATGTGGAAAGAATCCCAGAAAGTCATAACGAATAATCCTGGTGGAGCCACAGACAGGATTACATTTCACGCGACGTCGATTTTCAATTGAAGCATTTAAGGAAGCTTTCTAGCCTGTAAGGAAATGCCATTGGAGTCTTACGCAAGCTTCATTTGTCACACCCTGCATATGGGAATCTTACATCAGATTGTGTCAAAGACTAATTTCCCCCGTTAAACAGTTTTCAAAAGGGGTGCGTCCTTTAAAAGAATTAATTTGTCCAAGACCTCAACTCTCTACGTGGCAAATACTGGTTGATCTTAATTTTTTTTATGATTTAGTTACACACGGGGAACTGACATATAAAATATTTGCAATCATAATGTTTGTATTCTGTTGCACTGCAAGCTAACTAGCGATATAGCAGCGACACTGTGAAAGAATTTATAAAGTAGAAATGGTTACAAGAACTTTTTGTGCAACTTTCCTTCAATAAATATCTCTCACGCAGATCACATAAGAACGTTTAGATACTACTAACTGTACGAGCAATATACCAAATACCTATACTAATATAAAAATTAAATATATAAAAATATCATACTAGATTCAGGTATTTAATTAAAGAGCCACCCAAGAGCTACGCGTAATGTACCATAAAATATTGAAGTTTCATCTTTTCAAGTAAAGAATCAACTCGCCCCTCCTTGTTTTATAGCATTCCTGATATCTGGTTGTCATCCAATCCGGCAGGTTACTGGGAGCTGCCTGTGTGTGATATCAACAATGGGTGCGTCTTGCTTTTATGTCAAGAATTTTTCTTTTTTTACTTACCAATTCGGAAAAAATTCTGAACATTACTGATGGCTGGATGAAAGCGGATTCTCTTGGATACCAATACGAGAGAGAGAGAGAGAGAGGACATGAATCATGACAGTCCGTGTGCTAAATAAGAAAGGCTAACTTCCAAAATCCGTTGTTTTTAAATTACGCTGTTTCTTCAATGATTAATGTAACAAATTTTTAGTCATTACTTCAGTAAAAGTATTATGTAAAGAACAATCAAGCCAATGAAAAACTGCTTGCGCAACATTTATATAACTGTTTCTGTCTCCACTAGCCACTAGATTATACAAGACGAATAAAGCATATATACAGGTTTTAAGTACCCTCCTTACATCTCATCTAAAATTAATCTGAACTATTTGCTTACTTCTGCGCAAAAAGACTCACAATACCTGTGAGTTCACACAAGCTGTCTACAAGCCTCATTTACGTGTGATTTTGTCGGTTGCGGTGGCAAACAAATATATACACACTCTTAGAATAGACTCTAGGGCCTCTGCTCTCAAAATAATATGTTTTATGATAACAGCTTTGCTATCCAAACTTCCCCCCCTACATAGATGGTTAAGGTATACTTCATATGGATACATCCTTGTAATTTAGTGACTGGTGTTTAATTGTAACAATTTCTTTCATTTGACAAATATGAATGAGCGCCACTTGTTCCACTGAATACTTGCAGATTTGTACAAAATTAGCACAAACACACGCCAAATAACTTACAAACTCAATAGGCAAACTGTGCTCTTTTTCTGTCAGTTACCTCTAACCCTAAAAGAATGGGATTCTTGGCTTTTGAATAAGTAGGGCCTTTGGGTTCTTTATGCCTGAAATATGAAAATCGCTAAATACTTCCGAGATTTTTCAACTTTCGTTCTCTTTCATTTCAGTAAGAGACTCTTACAAGCAGTTTTCAGCCACTTCATTCTACTGAGATTCTGCTGCGATCAAAAAAATATTTTATAATATAACTGTCTAGGTACTAGGCCACAATGATTAAGCGAAAATGGTTGTACAGGTCACATTCAATTAAAATGAATAAAAAAAAAACGGGCGATATGATTAAGTAGGAAGATAATTACTCGTAAAGAATTTTCATATGTATAATATTTTAGAAGGCGGATTATTTAAACGTTGCAAAATAGGACTTTCAGTTTAGTGCTTCTCCAAGCACCACCCACCCCCAAATGAAAAGCTTTCAATATGTAAGGACAAAGAACTCATGAACTCTCAAAATATTTTCAACAAATGTCAACTTATACACATTTACAGCTATCATTTTACGAACAATGTCCAATCAGCAACAGAGGAGAAAGTGCATGAATAAAAGACTGAATAATGACTTTAACGTCATGAAAAGATCAATAAGCATATGCAAAGAGTGAAAGAGTGTCAGTCATAAATGCAACTGAGATACCTTGCTAACGAGAGGGTTTTATCGACAACCGCATTCCTTCTCTCTCTCTCTCTCTCTCTCTCTCTCTCTCTCTCTCTCTCTCTCTCTCTCTCTCTATATATATATATATATATATATATATATATATATATATTATATATATATATATATATATATATATATATATATATATATATATATATATATATATATATATATATATATAATTGTGTGTTATAAAAATTTATAAATGCAAGAGTGCATGACTCTCTCATTTTGCTTTTTTTTGCTTGCTTGCTAACCGCTAGTTTGTCAGACAACTTTTTTTTTTATTACTTTTCCTTTCCTTATATTTCGTCCTAAAAATAGCCACTAAGTGAGAAAGTCTTCATAGGTCAGGAGGTCAGCTCAGCCCAGGACTCGGCTTAAACAACTTCTAGAGCTCGAGCCCTGTTGCGACGCCAGTTTTAGTAACCATAAACAAATAAGTAAATCTCGCCTCCCCCTACGGGCGAGAGCGTCCTATTTTAAAGTATTGAAGGATTATCATTTGCTGAAAGCACTTGTTGCAAACATGTGAATAATATTAATGGTCTATCTGGATTTGGTCACAGGAAAAACAAGCCCGTTCCTGAACTTCTTCATTACATTAATATTACTTTCTATCTTCGCTCATTTGCATTTTTTTTAATACTTTCAACTGCCTTTTAAGGGCACGCTGTTTCAGCAACAGAAAACTCGCAACGAATTTTTTAATGCTTAATTATAATACTAATCTTTAATACTGGCCTCATGCGTTTGGCCTCATATGCGAATGACAAAAAAATTGTTTTGGGCACATACACACATACATAAACAAGCAGAAAGAGAGAGAAAAATTGAAAACATACAGGTTTAACTCTAGCCAGATACCGCCTAGAAGCTCACTTCCTCAATAAACAAGTTTCACTGACTATGCCTTCGTCGTTTTAAAGAAGGCAGCTTTGTGAATCTGCCAGTCAAGGCCATTTGTTGGGCATTTGAAGCTGGTCTTAGTGGGGACCATCCATGAATAGGCAAGATATTCCATCTGATTAACATTAAGAGAATATTAGGGAAGCATATCCTATCTGGGTTTCAAAAGCCTTCGGAGAAAAACAGAATCGCCATTGGTCGATCTCCCTTCGTCGACCAATTAGGTAAACCCCTTTGACAACCCGTCTATTAAGACACTCGTTCCTCGAGTCTTCCCTTAATAGGACAAGGTGGTCTGGAGGCCAGCCTTTGGTTTCTCCGTCCCTTTTCATCATTTTTCCCCTTCCCAATCTATCTTTCCGCCCCATCAAAAGATCCATTCCCATTCTCCATATTCATACGTGTTCCGAGCCTGTAAAAAATCGCAGAGCAGAGGAACTATTCCGGAGGATTCTTGTCTATATTGCTTAAATTCATGACATAATCCTTAACCGTGATGGAAGCGTTATGAGTAATATTGCAATAAATACGTGAACTGTCTATCACCTCCACTGGGTGAATCCACATCGTGATCGAAAAATGAAATAACCACTAAAAATATTTCTTATGAGTGGAACTCGGCCAATAAATTCTTTTAAAGATCATAAATGACCATGGGGATAAGTCTGTAAGCGGTATCAAACGTGAAAAACATGCAATTAACACAGCTGATGTGACGTCCTTCGGCAGCAATTCTTACTGATTAACGTTTAATTCAAGACATGCACCGTATATCTTGGGCTCATTAGGACCAATATTACATGCCATTGTGCCCAAAGAATCAAGAAAATCTTTTGCGCGCGGGGGAGAGGAAGATGCCCCGTTGGTGATCCTTACAAGCCCTTTAAAGGACAGCTGGACATGAAGGAATTTGTATGCAGAGAGGAAAGGATATTTGTAAGACCTTAATCAAAGCCCTGACACGCAGCAGAGTTTGAATGATGCTTAATAGAAAAGAGAAAGTTCAGTTTCTAAGAAGACATTCTCCTTTTGAAAGATCATCTCCGATTAAAGTAACACACACAAACCCTATACGTTTTTGAAGAGACTTCTGCTTTGGCTGTATCAACAGTCATAAGCGAAAGTAAGCAGGAGATATTCCTTTGCTCGTGTAATTCAAAAGACTTTGATTCCATCACAAAAGAAATCACTTGGTCAGATGCGTACGTAAATATTTTATCGCACAGCAAAAGAATATTTTGGAATGAATAAAAACGCTAAAGAAAAGCAGAAAAGTGAGTGAGATAATCAAGCGAATGGAAAAACGCGATTATATTACAAAATTCTGAGGCTTTTAAAATACACGGTAGCTTGGCAATAGCTTTCTCGTCCTAATGGGTCCAACCAATTTTGGTTCAGTACTTGTAAGGTACAGCAGCCTCAGAGATGATGAACATGCTGATTACAAAGATGGGATAGTAGAAGCAAAATTATCAAAACCATCAGCATCTGAACGTTTCACAGGCACTATGGCTATATAATGTTTTGTCTAACAGAAAATAATATATATATATATACTGTATATATATATATGTGAGAGAGAGAGTGGGGAAAGAGAGATGATATGCATATAAATGTTTAGAACATCAAACATCCCCTTATCCGGAAAAAAGAAGAAAAAAACAAAAAGACTTCCCGACCACCCAGGCAGCCACACACACACACACACACACACACACACACACACACACACACACACACACACACACACACAGCCGACACCATCTCTCCCCGGAATTATCGCAATCCTTTCCTCTCCATTTTACCCCTAGTAAGGTAGATTAGTTCTCGCTCTCTAGCGACTTTCGAAGAAGAGCAGCGAGACGTTGCTATTCCATCTAACGAGCAGCGCCAACTTTCACGGGGATTTCTCTTTGGCCCGATTGCAACGTCAGTGTCCCTTGTGAAATATGAAGCACGCGGGATTCAGAAAGCCGAGTGTGAAAAGGCTATATTAGTTGCTAGGCGTTCGTTTCTATCTCCATCAGAGACCAGATTTTTCTACCTTCAAATGACTGTCAACCTTCCACGCGTGAAGCTGGATTTCCATTATTAGTTAATTGTTTTTTTTTTTTTTTTTTGGGGAGGGATTTTCATTATCAGTTGATTTTTTTTTTTTTTTTTTTAATCTTAGTCTGTCGGCGCACAGATAACTTAGCGACCTTAAGTGGTCACAAGAACATGAGGGAAAGTTGGCTGGTTCTTCATGGAATTCTTTAATGGCACTCTTAAACAATATTTCACTCGACTTAACTTCTACCTGATTTGATGAATTTTATGACAGCTGACGACGGACTTTCGCATGTCCGTTCCCCTGCTTTAAAATATCTTTGTGCAAGGCATTCATGCAAATTCAGTAAGGAAAAGGAGACGCGATTTAGGAACTCCGCAGTACTCGAATGATGTCCGGGCGTTGTCTACTTTCTTCACGCAGCTCGAAGCACTTTTGCTTTTATTTGTTCGCCTTTAACGGATTTTCTGCCTATTTTCGCTCTTCCCTTATTGCACTCAAGCATATATCGATGGTTTGAAAGGAGGAAGAGGAGGAGGACAAGAAGATATGGAAGAACATGGCCTTTCTTCGTTGTGCAACTTTATGATAACTTCTTGTGCCCAGTCTTCAGTCTTCTACAAAATGAAAAATCAAGTCACCTAAAAACTACTGTGTTTAAAAATTAAGAAAAAAAATTAAAACAATAATGATAATCAACAACAGCGAGTTGGTAAAATTTACGAAATAAAGTGCAATGCAATATAACGACATTACTGGACTATCACAAAGTTTCGCAAATGAGACGCTAAACGAACAAAAGTAACTGTAATCAGCAAGAAAAGTTCATAAATCACTGCTGCAAAACATACAGTGACCATATTAAGCAATATGAAAATAGACAGAACGGTCTTGAATTAATTATTAATAATCAACAGTAGAAGACAACCTCCAACTCAGAGATAATCACGAAGATCTTGAGACTATTAAAATCAATAGTATCCCTTCTCTTCTTGTTCCTCTTCGCCTTTTTAGTTTTCTGTAAAAGACAACTATTGAAATGACTTTGTCAGCACTTTTTCTGTCCGCCCTCAGATCTTAAAAACTACTGGGGCTAGAGGGCTGCAAATTGGTGTGCTGATCATCCGCCCTCCAATCATCAAGCATACCAAATTGCAGACCTCTAGCCTCAGTAGTTTTTATCTTATTCAAAGTTAAAGCTAGATATGATCGTGCGTCTGGAAACGCTACAGGACAGGCAACCACCGGGCCGTGACTGAAAGTTTCATGGGCCGCGGCTCATACAGCATTATACGCTGTACAGAAAATCGATTGCGCGGAAGAAACTTCGGCGGATTTTTTACTTGTTTTCTCAGTCTCAGCAGCAAGCCCACCGAATTCCAACCCAGCCAAAGTTCAAATACCTCTCCTGGCTCCCTTGGTTTCTCCGCGTGTGGTCAAAAAAGAGGTCTTACTTGTTATTAAATGCAAATTCTGAAGCCAATTGAGAGGACCGGCCGCTTATAATCTCGTCCATCTCTCAACGAACAACACCGAGAGAAATTTCAGACGGAATAGCTGATCAAAGGATGTTAGAATACTTCACCTTTCAAAAGATATCAAGAGATATTTTAGTCGTTCTCTCTCTCTCTCTCTCTCTCTCTCTCTCTCTCTCTCTCTCTCTCTCTCTCTCTCTCTCTCTCTTCTCTTTTCTAAATGGGTTTTATTATTATCAGAAACTCATTTCAGAACTGGCCTAAAACAGTAAGATTCGCGAATTTTCACCTGCTGAGCTTTTAACAAATCTTTCAAAGCATATTAGAGGCATACGTTAAAGGCTCCCTGAGCAAGCCTGGTATCGGAGAGAAGGGTCTTATTGTACTTCGCCCATGAAGTGATAATAAATCGGCCTCTTGAAAAGAGGAAGGGAAATTGACTAAGACAAATTCGGAGTTGGATAATTCCAGAATATTTGACGAGAACGGTGTGACACTGTGATTGTGACTTGCGTTGGTGACTCTCCCACACGGAATGTATATTCAGACGTTTTCTTCGTAAATGGAAATGCAGAGCAGATGTGAAATCAAGAAGTGTTTTGAAAGCAATTTCCAAGGGAAAATATGTCAAATGAACATAATGGAGCTGACTTGAATCTAATACAACGTAACAGCAAGGTTTTTTAACTGAAAGCTGTTGATGCTGCTCTATCAATATGGTAGTGCGAGGAGCTCCAAAAATGTGAGAACAAAACTCCATTTTCAGTCAGCATAGATATTATGTGGATCTGCTGTAACAAAATTACATTCAATTAAGTTGACATCAAGATTCGAAAAAGAGCTGAGATGGAAAAGAGAGAACCATTAGTGAAGTGCGGAATTATATGCATATGAAAAAAGTATATCTTAGTTTAACCAGACCACTGAGCTGATTAACAGCTCTCCTAGGTCTGGCTCGAAGGATTAGATTTAATTTACGTGGTTAAATACCAGTTGGTTACATAGCAATGGGCCCTACAGCTTATTGTGGAACCCGAACCACATTATACCGAGAAATGAATTTCTATCACCAGAAATAAATTCCTCTTATTCTTCACTGGTCGGTCGGAGATTCGAACTCGCGGCCAACAGAGTGGTAGCTGAGAACGGAACCCGCTCACCCAGCGAGGAACTGAGAATAAGTAGGTCACGAGGATCTGATCTTGAAGAAGGTTACTGACGAAAAGACGTGAAATAGAAAGGGTGATGGACGCCACTAAGAACCGACAAAAGGACAGACGCAGCGCCGCGCTGTCGACTACAACGCAATTATGGTCTGACAGGAAACTCGAAATCAGTTTACAACAGAGTAAACCCATCAGCAAGGAGTTTAACTTACTAGATATTATGCCAGGCAGTGCCTTACTTATGTCTAGAGCAATAACTTGATGTGTCCCAAAGTTCCTAAAAGAGTATTATCAGATGTGAGATAAGATATGAGAGAGTCAGTTGTTCTTGCCTTGCAGAAACCACGCCTCTGGTCAAAGACAAGGCTGTTGGATTCAGTGTTTTAGAAGATAAACAATGAGTAGACTTTCAACGATATTATATTTGTCGTAAGTAAGGGCAAAAGCTCTGTCGAGAAAGAAGAGCGTGAACACTCTTTTTGGGAGAATGCCATACATGTGAGGGTTTCCAAGGTGACGAATAGATACTATTGATTAGGATACAACCGGCGAAAATACGAGGATAAGAACCTTTGCAAACTTCCTGCGAAACCACAGAGGGGTTCGATAACAGATTATAGAACACTGAATTTTTGGGACTGAAACGACAGCCGAGGACACAGGTTGGAAAGGGGCGAGGCAAAGTCAGTTTTGGTGAAGTCGTTTAAGAAAGATATATTGGTCAACAATGCGCAAAGTGTCGCTTGTTGAGAAAACACAACTATAGCATCAATAAGGTAAAAGAGAGAAAGACGCAGATTTGCCGAAGTGTTTTGGAGATGGTTTGACGTAGGTGGAAAAGAGAGGACTCTTGGAAGGAAAATGGCACATTACACAATTAAAAAAAAATATGAGTCCACACAAGCATATACATAAAAATGAGAAACACTAACCTATGTACATTAGAATGTATCATTTAATATATGTATAATAAAAACTGAACGTAAGAGTGGCATAAATGAAGGTAATTCGTGGAAAAATATATTTTGGAATATTTCACGATCAAATATCTGAGTCTCCTAAAATTCACCCAGAATTGCAAGCTAAATATGTTAATGAAAAGCTTAATAATTTTGTTAAAATCTTGCCTATTCTAAATCCTATAACCATAAAATGATCCGTTCGAAATAAAGACAAACTATAAAATTCTTTTAACCCCGCTTTTTAAAGTGAAATATTAAAATGAATATATAAAATTCCAACATTATAAATTGACCATGGCTGTCAATATAAACATCACCTAAACCCATATAAAAACTATACTTCAAAGTTTCATCATTTCAACATTGCTCCCCACTTTGCTTGTACAGATACGTAGAGGCTGATACTGGTCAGCGCTCTTACAAATTCGTGGTTCCCATGGACGGATGTGGAACCTCAGCTGCAGAGCAGGCTGAGACCACTGTTTCTAACACAGTCATCTTCCAGATGGACCCTTCAGTACAGGTAAACACATTCGGCTTTTTCGTAATTGTTTCTTTTGGCAAAACCTGCTCCTCTAATACGAGAATCGCCTCAGAGTACGGATGAACGAGCGACTGCTCGAAGTACATCTAATTTTTAATTTTGGTTTTGAAGATTTTCGCATATCATACAACACCTGCATACTGTATTCGCATTCACCTAACCTTTTACGTCCAATTTCTATGGAAATACCTAATCATTATACTCTAATCCATATTCTAATGATTAAATCTGTTTGTCACATGCCTCATATAGTACTAATATTCCACATTTCAGTCATTATTTGTTTGCGCATATTTTGCCTAAGACCGAACTAATTTCAAGCACATTTTTTTCAACTTAACAGAAACTTACTTTATATTGTGCTATATCTCTTCTACTGTTTCACATCAATTGTAACATTCATTCTTAAATAAATGACAGTCAGGAACATTACTTCCTAATAAACATCCTAACATCCTTCACACCCCATTTCTAGCAAGCATTAGCTCTCTTGAATCTGAGTCATTTATATTCTACTGTTAATATCTTCTACCTTCAAAGGCACTCAGAACCTAACCAGTTCTCACAGACCAAGATATACTGCCTGTAAGCATTCAGCAATCCCTTACACTTGAGTCTTTGTATCCAAAATTCAGTAGCCTAGCTTTCATTTAGATTCTAGGTTTCTCTGAATTTCTACCATCACTCTATCCATATTCAGAGTGAACATCTGCTATGCACACATATAAACGAAAATACCAGAATAACTACCATTTATCTCTCTCAGTACTTTTCAGCAATACTCTCTCAGGGCGCAGTTTGTTCCAATTTGGTGGGCGTTTCTGCAGAAAATTCTTTTTTTTTTTTTAAACGTAAATATATATATCAAATTTCCCAACGGATACCGCACGGTAGCTCAAGAACATTTTTAATGATTTTCCATGTGATAATTTCTTTTTATGAATTCCCTTTATTCTCTTCCACGCAGGAAGTCTGGGATACAGCCAAAAGGATTTCCTGCGTCTGGAAAGGCAGTTACAAGAAAGCTGTAAACTTCCAGCCACTTCAGGTTTCTATGCTGGACGTCGTGCAGACCCGGTTCGAAGGAAATGATGTCAAGTGCTGGATGGACATCCAGAGAGGAACTTATCCCAACGTAAGTTACATAATTTTCTTGAATCATCCGCACAAATAACACATGCCAAAGGATGAACAATGACTCAGCTTTCCTTGGAATCAGCATTTATGATAATTTACCTTTACTTCGGCATTTTTACCTTAAATTTGCTCGTCTTGAATCTAGTTGATTGTTCTAATTTTAATATTTATCTCCATCCTGTTTTTCTCACTTATTATTTTAACCCAAAACACGCGCATTGATTATATTACGAACATTCATCATTACTTGACATGTTATTGGCCACCTTAAGGAATTTGCTTAAACATGAGAAGATTATCACATTTATCTGTGCAAATGCGCACAGAGAGACGTGAAAATCCTAACGTTTTGAAAAGAGCAACCATTTCTTCAAGTACAAGCTGTCTTGTCACTATGATAAGTTCCCGAATCAGTCACGTCAATTTCTCTCTATTATGTCCATTTAAGACTAAACCGATGGATGGCATCTTGCGAATAGGCGAACCCTTGACTGTTATGGTGTACCTGAAAGAGAACGGACAAAAGCTCGACATAGCAGTGAGAGATTGCTGGGCTTATGGAGAGCCAGAGTTTCAGGATCCAGACACCCCTAGTCTCCAACTGACTGCTAATGATGGATGTCCTACGTAAGTATTAAGCTGATGTTCAATTTCAAAATATCAGGAAGTGTATACAAATTCATATGGAAAATGAGACAGGAACAGGCAACCTTTTCCAGTAAAGTACTAAATAAATGTAAGAGAGGAGGAAGAGTAGGCTTCAACCCAAATCGAAAAGTGTACCTAAAAAAGCAATGCACAAGTGCAAGCATACTCTTATCACTGACCCGATTGTTCTTTTACTTTTGTAACACTGTGCGGCTTTTTTCCTTTCTTATTTTTATTATTTGAGTCTTTTAGAGTTCATTTCGGCTAGATTCGAGTTTCATAAGGAGATGAAAGTAAGAAAAGTTTGGGTAAAATAATTTCATTTTTCTTATGATATATATATATATATATATATATATATATATATATATATATATATATATATGTGTGTGTATATATATATATATATATATATATATATATATATATATATATATATATATATATATATATATATATATATATAGAAATAATAATCAACACTCAATCACGAGTGGAACTGAAATAAATTTCTGACTCGATGTGACTCAGAAATTTATACACACACACACACACACACACACACACACACACACACACACATATATATATATATATATATATATATATATATATATATATATATATATATATATATATATATATATATATAATTGTCATTGGTATCTTGCCTGGGAGGGGCTTCAGCATTTACAGAAACTTTAACTGCCCTTCAGCTTCATAGTTCATGTAATTACCGATTCCTCTCCCGACACAGTGTTCAGTAAATTTCTCCTCAAATTTCTCCTAAATAACACATCCCAATAATTACTATCATGCCCTGCTTTCTGTCTTTCATTTCATCAACTCTGCCGCCTGGTTTGTATTTTTTTTTTGGTCATTTTTTATCTCAGTGTTTTCTCTATCTTTACCACTTCTGAAATATCCAAATTTCTAAACGTAAGCATTGCTGTCTTCAAACCATTCATATAAAAATAGTTCTAAACACAAAGTTTAATAGGGCCCTCATCAAAATCTCAGGTGGAAGTCGTCTTTTAACAGTGTCAGTCTCCTCTATATTTATTTGAAGCTCAAACCCGACACGGCCCACCCTATTTAATACCTACCAACTTCCTTGGTAGTTTACTAAATTTACTTTATTTCCTTCATACCAAATTCATTATCATGGTTTTGGACTTTCAATCAACATATTCAGAGTACATAACTTTTTATACACATATTTGCCATTATTGCTTTTCAGCACGAAAGCCTTATCTGCCTCACTTTCTCCCAATAATGCGAATATCTCATTCCGTAATTCTATGTCACCTCTCCCAGTAAGGAAAAGGGAGCACCGCTTCATTCGACTGAATGATGCCTGACTGACCATCAGACACACAGCTCCAAGTTTTTGTTCTTATTCTTTTGCAGAAGGATGAAACTGATGCACTTTTGGGCAAGAACCTATGATACGTTTGACACGGGTGCATCCCTCATTGCATATACTAACATGTCTGCTTTCAAGTTCCCTGATCGTATGCAAGTTTTCTTAACGTGTAATGTTGAGGTAAGCCTTCAGTTTCATCAGCTCTTCTCTGTTAATACAATGTCATGCCGCTGTGAAGTAGAATATTCAGTTTTCTTTTATATAACCCAGTTGCCAAAATAAGAACGAATGCCTTAAATATATGTCAGGAATATTACTTCCTTTTAAAAATTAAATGCATTCGCTCAATTGCTCTTTTGCAGATTTGCACAGATAGATGTGAAGATCGATGCATTGGCGAACCCAGTGAACCAGTTACATTTACAGAAGAAAACGATGTAATTAGGGTGACAACTCCACTAACCATTACCAAGCGCCCACCGCCTCCGCCTTTATGCAGACCAGGTTCTAAAGACCCTAGATGTCAAGTACAACCAACATGCTACCCTGGGTCACCTGATCCTCTTTGCAAACCAAAGCCTACATGTTTCCCAGGGTCAACAGACCCAGCATGTCGGTTTCCAACTCAACCACCATCAGTCAAATTTACTACTGCTCCAACATTCTACTGCCTACCAGGGTCTGAAGACCCACGCTGTGTAACAAAAACTACACTGCTACCATTTACAAAACCAACAACTCCATTCATTTGTCATGAAGGTTCAACAGATCCTCGCTGCAGAAAACTTACAACTACTCAACCAGCAACTCAATTTAAATGTCTACCTGGAGTTAGAGACCCCCAGTGTCCACAGACAACTACGCCTAGGACAACCACCCCAAAGACTGCTTTTACATCATTTTTCTGCATTCCAGGATCAAAAGATCCCAGATGTCTTCCAACCACACCAGAACCAAAACCTACTAAAGAAATTATTTGTAAACCAGGGTCATATGATTCACACTGCATCACGCCATCAACTTCAAAGCCACTTTTATGTCTTCCTGGCTCAAAGGACCCTCGCTGCCTACCATCCATAACACCTTTCAGATGCTTCCCTGGTTCAACAGATCCTAGGTGCCCTCAACCTCCTACCCCTCGCCCTACAACTGTACCAACAACACCATTCACATGCTTCCCTGGCTCAACAGATCCTAGGTGCCCAACTCCTACTACCATAGCAACAATCACACCATTCAGGTGTTTCCCTGGATCAACAGATCCTAGGTGCCCTAAGCCCACTACATCTCGTCCTACTACGCCATTCAGATGCTTCCCTGGCTCAACAGATCCTAGGTGCCCTAAGCCCACTACCCCTCGTCCTACTACGCCATTCAGTTGCTTCCCTGGCTCAACAGATCCTAGGTGCCCTAAGCCCACCACCCCTCGTCCTACTACGCCATTCAGTTGCTTCCCTGGCTCAACAGATCCTAGGTGCCCTAAGCCCACTACATCTCGTCCTACTACTCCATTCAGATGCTTCCCTGGCTCAACAGATCCTAGGTGCCCTAAGCCCACTACATCTCGTCCTACTACGCCATTCAGTTGCTTCCCTGGCTCAACAGATCCTAGGTGCCCTAAGCCCACTACATCTCGTCCTACGACGCCATTCAGTTGCTTCCCTGGCTCAACAGATCCTAGGTGCCCTAAGCCCACTACATCTCGTCCTACTACGTCATTCACTTGCTTCCCTGGCTCAACAGATCCTAGGTGCCCTAAGCCCACTACATCTCGTCCTACTACGCCATTCAGTTGCTTCCCTGGCTCAACAGATCCTAGGTGCCCTAAGCCCACTACATCTCGTCCTACTACGCCATTCAGTTGCTTCCCTGGCTCAACAGATCCTAGGTGCCCTAAGCCCACTACATCTCGTCCTACTACGCCATTCAGTTGCTTCCCTGGCTCAACAGATCCTAGGTGCCCTAAGCCCACTACATCTCGTCCTACTACGCCATTCAGTTGCTTCCTGGCTCAGCAGATCCTAGGTGCCCTAAGCCCACTACAACTCGTCCTACTACGCCATTCAGATGCTTCCCTGGCTCAACAGATCCTAGGTGCCCACAGCCCACTACATCTCGTCCTACTACACCATTCAGTTGCTTCCCTGGCTCAACAGACCCTAGGTGCCCTAAGCCCACTACATCTCGTCCTACTACGCCATTCAGTTGCTTCCCTGGCTCAACAGACCCTAGGTGCCCTAAGCCCACTACATCTCGTCCTACTACGCCATTCAGTTGCTTCCCTGGCTCAACAGATCCTAGATGCCCTAAGCCAACTACATCTCGTCCTCCTACGCCATTCAGTTGCTTCCCTGGCTCCACTGATTATAGGTGCCCTCAGCCCACTACACCTACGCCATTCAGTTGCTTCCCTGGCTCAGCAGATCCTAGGTGCCCTAAGCCTACTACATCTCGTCCTACTACGCCATTCAGTTGCTTCCCTGGCTCAACAGATCCTAGGTGCCCTAAGCCCACTACATCTCGTCCTACGACGCCATTCAGTTGCTTCCTGGCTCAACAGATCCCAGGTGCCCTACAGCCCACTACATCTCGTCCTACTACGCCATTCAGTTGCTTCCCTGGCTCAACAGATCCCCAGGTGCCCTAAGCCCACCACCCTCGTTATTCAGTTGCTTCCTGGCTCAACAGATCCTAGGTGCCCACAGCCCACTACATCTCGTCCTACTACGCCATTCAGTTGCTTCCCTGGCTCAACAGATCCAGGTGCCCTAAGCCTACTACATCTCGTCCGACTACGCCATTTAGATGCTTCCCTGGCTCAACAGATCCTAGGTGCCCTAAGCCTACTACATCTCGTCCGACTACGCCATTCAGATGCTTCCCTGGCTCAACAGATCCTAGGTGCCCTAAGCCCACTACATCTCGTCCTACTACGTCATTCAGTTGCTTCCCTGGCTCAACAGATCCTAGGTGCCCTAAGCCCACTACATCTCGTCCTACTACGTCATTCAGTTGCTTCCCTGGCTCAGCAGATCCTAGGTGCCCTAAGCCCACTACAACTCGTCCTACTACGCCATTCAGATGCTTCCCTGGCTCAACAGATCCTAGGTGCCCTAAGCCCACTACATCTCGTCCTACTACGCCATTCAGTTGCTTCCCTGGCTCAACAGACCCTAGATGCCCTCAGCCCACTACACCTCGTCCTGCTACTAGACCAACCACACCATTCAGATGCTTCCCTGGCTCAACTGATTCTAGGTGCCCTAAGCCCACTACACCTCGTCCTACTACGCCATTCAGTTGCTTCCCTGGCTCAACAGATCCTAGGTGCCCTAAGCCCACTACAACTCGTCCTACTACGCCATTCAGATGCTTCCTGGCTCAACAGATCCTAGGTGCCCTAAGCCCACTACATCTCGTCCTACTACACCATTCAGTTGTTTCCTGGCTCAACAGATCCTAGATGCCCTAAGCCCACTACACCTCGTCCTACTACTAGACCAACCACACCATTCAGGTGCTTCCCTGGCTCCACTGATTATAGGTGCCCTAAGCCCACTACACCTCGTCCTACTACGCCATTCAGTTGCTTCCCTGGCTCAACAGATCCTAGATGCCCTCAGCCCACTACACCTCGTCCTACTACACTATTCAGTTGCTTCCCTGGCTCAACAGATCTTAGATGCCCTAAGCCCACTACACCTCGTCCCACTACGCAATTCAGTTGCTTCCCTGGCTCCACTGATTATAGGTGCCCTAAGCCCACTACACCTCGTCCTACTACGCCATTCAGTTGCTTCCCTGGCTCAACAGATCCTAGATGCCCTAAGCCCACTACACCTCGTCCTACTACACCATTCAGTTGCTTCCCTGGCTCAACAGATCCTAGATGCCCTCAGCCCACTACACCTCGTCCTACTACACCATTCAGATGCTTCCCTGGCTCAACAGACCCTAGATGCCCTAAGCCCACTACACCTCGTCCCACTACGCCATTCAGTTGCTTCCCTGGCTCCACTGATTATAGGTGCCCTCAGCCCACTACACCTACGCCATTCAGTTGCTTCCCTGGCTCAACAGATCCTAGATGCCCTAAGCCCACTACACCTCGTCCTACTACACCATTCAGTTGCTTCCCTGGTTCAATAGATCCTAGATGCCCTCAGCCCACTACACCTCGTCCTACTACACCATTCAGATGCTTCCCTGGCTCAACTGATTCTAGGTGCCCTAAGCCCACTACACCTCGTCCCACTACACCATTCAGTTGTTTCCCTGGCTCAACAGATCCTAGATGCCCTAAGCCCACTACACCTCGTCCTACTACTCCATTCAGATGCTTCCCTGGCTCAACAGATCCTAGGTGCCCTAAGCCCACTACACCTCGTCCCACTACGCCATTCAGTTGCTTCCCTGGCTCAACTGATTCTAGGTGCCCTCAGCCTACAACCCCTCGTCCTATTACTACACCAATCACACCATTCACTTGTTTCCCTGGCTCAACTGATTATCGGTGCCCTCAGCCCACTACACCTCGTCCCACTACAAGACCAACAACACCATTCAGATGCTTCCCTGGATCAACTGATCCTAGGTGCCCTAAGCCTACTACCCCTCGTCCTACTACTAAACCAACCACACCTTTCACTTGTTTCCCTGGCTCAACTGACTATAGGTGCCCTCAGCCCACTACACCTCGCCCTACTACTAGACCAACCACACCATTCAGATGCTTCCCTGGCTCTACTGATTCTAGGTGTCCTCAGCCCATTACACCTCGTCCCACTACTAGGCCAACCACACCGTTCACTTGTTTCCCTGGTTCAACTGATCCTAGGTGCCCTAAGCCCACTACACCTCGTCCTACTACTAGACCAACCAGACCAACCACTCCATTTACTTGTTTCCCTGGTTCAGCAGATCCTAGGTGTCCTCAGCCCACTACACCTCGTCCTACTACTAAACCAACAACACCATTCACTTGTTTCCCTGGCTCAACAGATCCTAGGTGCCCTAAGCCCACTACACCTCGTCCCACTACTAGACCTACCACACCATTCAGACCTAGGTGTCCTCAGCCCATTACACCTCGTCCAACTACTAGACCTACCACACCATTCAGATGCTTCCCTGGTTCAGCAGATCCTAGGTGTCCTCAGCCCACTACACCTCGTCCTACTACTAAACTAACAACACCATTCACGTGTTTCCCTGGTTCAACAGATCCTAGGTGCCCTAAGCCCACTACACCTCGTCCCACTACTAGACCTACCACACCATTCAGATGCTTCCCTGGTTCAACAGATCCAAGGTGTCCTCAGCCCACTACACCTCGTCCCACTACTAGACCAACCACACCATTCACTTGTTTCCCTGGTTCAACAGATCCTAGGTGTCCTCAGCCCATTACACCTCGTCCCACTACTAGGCCAACCACACCATTCACTTGTTTCCCTGGTTCACTTGTTTCCCTACTAGGCCAACCACACCATTCACTTGTTTCCCTGGTTCAACAAATCCTAGGTGCCCTAAGCCCACTACACCTCGTCCCACTACTAGACCTACCACACCATTCAGATGCTTCCCTGGTTCAACAGATCCAAGGTGTCCTCAGCCCATTACACCTCGTCCCACTCCTAGGCCAACCACACCGTTCACTTGTTTCCCCGGCTCAACTGATCCTAGGTGCCCTCAGCCCACTACACCTCGTCCTACTACTAGACCAACCACTCCATTCACTTGTTTCCCCGGTTCAACAGATCCAAGGTGTCCTCAGCCCACTACACCTCGTCCCACCACTAGACCAACCACACCATTCACTTGTTTCCCTGGTTCAACAGATCCTAGGTGTCCTCGGCCCATTACACCTCGTCCTACTACTAGACCAACCACTCCATTCACTTGTTTCCCTGGTTCAACAGATCCAAGGTGTCCTCAGCCCACTACCTCAGCCCACTACAACTCGTCCTACTACTAAACTGACCACACCATTCAGATGCTTCCCTGGTTCAACAGATCCTAGGTGCCCTCAGCCTACTACCGGACGACCTACCACCTTCCCAACCACACCATTCAGTTGCTTCCCTGGTTCAACAGATCCTAGGTGCCCTCAGCCTCCCACCATACTAACCACACCATTCAGTTGCTTCCCTGGTTCTACGGATCCCAGGTGCCCTAAGCCTACTACCAGAAGACCTACTACCTTACCAACCACACCATTCAGTTGCTTCCCTGGATCAACAGATCCTAGGTGTCCACAACCTACCACGCCTCAATTAACAACGCCATTCAGATGTGTACCAGGATCAAGAGATCCAAGATGTCTTCAAATTACAACTGCGAGTTCTCCTCTTCCACCTACAACACCCCCTAGATGTTTACCAGGTTCTACAGATCCTCGTTGTCCTCCAACAGTCACTCCATTTGTTTGCACTCCAGGATCTAAAGATCCTAGGTGCATTCAACCTACCTCTCGTCCTACTACCACTTTCACGACTCGACCAACTCCTAGACCAACGCCAAGACCTACCACCCAGATTGGTGACGATACCGAAGACCAACCAGTCTCAACTAAGATGCCCGGAAAGGACCAAGATTTCCATGGTGACAAGGACCCAAGATACCACGCTTTCCATTCGTGTAAGTACGACAATAATGATAACATATGCTTTCCTTTACAACCCTAAAGTCACCAGTTGCTACAATTACAAAAAATGAAGTCGTAAAAATTCCAGTTAACATTTTAACAACATTCAGCTTTATGAAACTAATACTGATTAAGGAAGCAATAACACTAATTTAATGATAAAAGATGTGGTAACGAGGAATGTTTCCATATATATATATATATATATATATATATATATATATATATATATATATATATATATATATATATATATATATATATATATATTATATATATATATATATATATATATATATATATATATATACCATCTGTCAGGTATCTGATCGTGCTTCTTATTGGAATAAATGAAGGATAGCTTCGGATGATACCAAGTCTGTATAAACACAAAACACACACACACAATATATATATATATATATATATATATATATATATATATATATATATATATATATATATATATATATATAATCTATATATATATACATATATGGACACACTGTCACCGATAATAATGAAAACTATTAGAATTGTGGGAACATAACACTCTTCAGTAAAAAATCAGATTTTATTGAATTTGACATGGAAAACATTGTTTGTTACTGTCAGGAAAACTACTTTGGGTGTAAATAAAATGTGTAAACTATGTCTGAAACCAAGGGCAAAAAATTGAGGCTGCTATGGGCTCGGGAACACTCGTCATAGTTTTAAGAGAAATTTATTTAGCAGGGTGATTGGATGTTTTATCAGTAAGATGTGGCCTCTGTAAAAGTGTTTAGTAGCTGATGTGGTCTAAATGTGGGAGTTGAATCTAGTGTTTCTAAGGCAGTTTAATATTTAGGTAGAAGATGTGATCAGGAAAGCCAGCATAGGAGCAGCACCTTAATAAAATTGTGGAATATGAGCGAGATTTGGGAGTAGTACGTAGGGTGCCTGTTGGTTAATGGAAATAGTGAAGAGAAACTGACGTGGTAAAAGAGGAAGCTGAAATTGGATGCCTGCAACAGTATCGTTATGATTACCAACGGAAAACAGGAGGGTATTGAAAGTAAGTAGCATTAGGGTTCGGATGGAAATTATTGGAGCGATTTCATGTTTAGAAGAACGGAGTGTCACAAAACAGGTTAAGTAACAGAGCTGATTGTAATAACTGTTAAACCAACTTACCTTTATGAGATTGAAGTACAGATGCTGAATGAGAATAATTTTAAGGAGGTAGAATTGGTTGTGATCAATGTAAGTATAGGTTATGTAAAACAAAGTTAAAAAGATGACAATGTAGAAAAGTACTGAAGTGATAAGAAGGTCAACATTAGTTAAATGACGAACCGAGAGTATTCTGAGTGGTCTAGTCATGTGGAAGGAATGTAAGAGGATGAACCAGATAACCAGACACACAAGCACTTGCATCCGTCAGTAGCAAATCTCCGTGCAAACAAGGCACTACTGATACGTTTGCCACCTGTCTCAAGATCAAATCATCACGCCATTATAATCTTTTAATTTCCTTTCAGGGTTGTACCTGCCCCCTCCCCGCCCTAGGAGTCACGTGGGCCGACGCTCCGTGGCCAACCCAGAAACTCTGATGGTGAACGTTGGAGTCCAGCAACTTGTCAGCGGGCCAGAGTCCATGACGGGGAAAATCACCGTGGACCTAGACGGGGATAATCTCTTCTTGGAAATTGCTGAGTCGAGCAGAGTCATCTTGCCACTGAAGGAGGCACTGCCTGTGGTAGAAGATGTAGCGCTTGATTACGGCGAAGAGATAGAAAACCACAGAGTGAAGAGAAGCAGCGAAATGAAGGACTTCGCTGCACCAAAGAGCGCACCATCCCCAGTATCTTGGACGCCTTTGTCAGTGGCCCCCGCTCTTCTGCTGGCGATTTTGGCCGTGGCTGCGGTTGCAGGGTTGGCCGTGGCCACTAGAAAGCTTGCCGATCGCAGACCGAAGGAGAGGCCAGCCATTGTTTACTGCGCATAACGTGAAAACGCGACAGGAAAATAGTATATATATTTTTTCTATGAATTGAACGTTGAAATGTTGCATCATGCTATACGTTTTCATGTGTTTAATCTACTTTTAAAATTTTAATTTAGATTGATAAGTAAATAATCAAAGATATTAATGAGTCTATTCGATGTCTGTGAGCGGGCTCATTGACATTCAATGTCTCACACGAAATATGTTGAATTTTCAATGTTTATATACGTTATTCTCTTGACCAACAAAACGACCATTTACATTATTCCCTAATCGTTCCTGCAGGGTAAACAAAAACACTAAGTGGTATTTCGGTTTTAACTGAAAACGAAAAATATAATCCAAGAATTTTTTAATTCCGTAAAATCATGATTTTTTTTTTTAATAACGATTTCCTTTCGTTTGTCAGCTGGCTGAACAGGTGGAAGGAATATCTTTCTTACATAACAGTATTTCATGATATAAATAATTAACTTTTAAACTAAGATAAATGAGTATTGTTTACTTCCCTAAGCCAAAATAATTGTTTCACGATTACTATGGATGATATTTACAGAATAGAGGTATATAACTATTTCGCCCAATTCTGAAAGTAACTATAATGAATTTCAATTAAATTTCTCGCCATTTTCTAATATCTTTATTTTGAAAACGGTCAATCAGATCGTTTGCTCGTAACTGAACTTTCTCACGATAGATATCTGAAGGTACTAAAAACCAGCCCAGTTTTAAAATTTATGTATTTTTTATAACTTTTCTTTAATATCACATAACACGTACCAGCCAAGGTACTTTTGAATGAACAAATAATGGAAATGACCACTTATTAAATGCCATAACATCAACATTACACAATCAGATTTAAAATAAACCCTCTTGTATTTTGTTGGTCACTATTGGTTTACATTTCTCTGTCATGAACGTCATATTCTGATTTAAAATAGGCGTTCTGCTATTTCGTTAGTCATAATTATATATTAAATTTGTCTTAAAATAATGTCTTTCATTCCACTGTATAACTCTGAAACACTTCTGAGTTAAACATTAAAAAAAAATCTAATTCTTAGTATCTCTGGTGCACTGATGAATATTTAGTCAAGGGTGGTTTCAAAACGAGTAAGTGCGCATATCACCGTATATACGAATATAAATATATGCGAGTGGCTATGTGTCTGTGTGTTCGTGTGTGAATGAGTATGTGTAGTGTAAATAGAAACCCTGTTGGTATTACACCAACGGTAAGTAACGCTTATGGCTTTGTATGTACTGTACATTGATAACTTTTGTATTGGTGAAGCAACTAATAAACAGCTGTATACATTTGCATTTTATTTCCACTTAGCTGCATTATTCGCGTTTCTTGCCAAATACACGAATAATATTATGATATTTTGCCTGTGTGTGGGTCTAGAGAGGAACTCAAGGTTGACTTTTATTTTGCCATTAAGTCGCCAATGCTTTATTCGTCAAGTGGCTGAAAAATAAAAAAAAATATAGAAAATTATTTTATTCGATTTACTTCAACAAACACGCACGCACACACACACACAAACACACACACACACACACATATATATATATATATATATATATATATATATATATATATATATATATATATATATATATATATATATATATATATATATATATATATATATATATATATATATATATATATATATATATATATATATATATATATATATATATAATGTGTGTGTGTGTGTACTACTTTTAAAGTGTATTTTGTGGGGTCCAGAAAAATGAAGATAACAGATGGAACACTGTTCAGAGGAAACTTCCACACTATGAACCATAATAAATTACACGAAGTGCCCCGGGCTTAAATCAAATCTTGGGCAGGGACGTGGAGGCAATCAAGGAGTGATATGGACACATTCCGTTGAATTCCACTGTACTTTTGTAGACCAAAACAATTAGAAATGAACTTGATCGTCACACAACAGTAGTGGGTTACTGCCGGAGATGGAGAAGCGAATGGAACTGGTAACCTCATCTCAAAACACATGCTCAGAATCTGGTGGGTAACACCTTGTTCAACCATCATCTTTGTGGAAAACTTTATATACAGTATAACTGTGCGCATAAATTACCAAACAATTACCTTACTTAAAAATCACTAGGTGCAAAAATGATTCAAAAACAGTTGTACAATTTTCCATGGCATTAGCTCGAAACCCCTTGGCAGACTGAAGAATAAGACAGGCTAATTCCTCAAACTTTCAAGTGGCAATAACGACCTAACTAAAGCAACCGAAGAGATTGTAGGAAGAAAACGTTTAATACAAAATCTCTTTAAACAAATTAAAATGTGGGCTTATAAGGAAATTACCCTTATTTCAAAATTCTTAAAAAAAAAAGGAAAATGGGGTACAACTATAAAACGTAAAAGGAATACATAAAACGCAACGACATTCAGGAGCTCACCAAGACATAACTTGGAGAAAAAAAATGGCAGCAAAGGGTACTGTGCCGTAACTGTCCCCAAGGGCATCAGCACATATGACCTCCCTTTTTATTGTTTGTCCAGTAGGTCACAATGTCATAAGGAACAGTGGGAGCCTTCTTTTATTGCCACAGGTTTATGGTTGTCCTTGCGAGATTTTTTTTGCAATGGAAAGCGGTTTGTGGAAACTAACATGGTGGACATTTGAAATAAAATCGTTTTATTATTCTTATTAAAATTATTATTATTATTATTATTATTATTATTATTATTATTATTATTATTATTATTATTATTATTATTATTATCAAATTCATAAATCATAAATGATTATCATAAATTTATGAATAAATGATTATCATAAATTTATAAATCATAAATGATTATCATCACAGGCTTATCTATCAGTTTAAACAAAATTAAATCTCATAAGTGAATGAAGACGAGAGAATGAAACGATGCAAAACAAGCTGTAAGCAAATTTCAAATGCTCAGCAAAGATGGACAAAAATAAATTCCATTTATATCGGTAAAATCGTGTAATGCATGAAAAAGACTGTTGGATATTGTCAGTTAATTTCCGCAGTCTAGTCAATACACAAGTCTTTCACAAAATCAGTGACTGAGATTGAATGTTTCAGTCGAATAACAAAAATGCTCTCCATTGACAGTCGAATAATAGTATTCCATATGTTACTCTGATGACATTGAAAAGCTGATGAGACTGGCGATAGTTTCCGTTTGCAGAAGGAAGTTGCAATTCAATATAAATAAAGATGAGGTTATTTGTTTAAGCAGAAGCCGGTTACTGGGGAAACTAATGTACGAGTCGACTGTGGGGAATGAAAATGGATCTGAATACAGATAAATTCTAAGACTAAGAAGAAGAAAATGAAAATGGATCTGTATACACATAAATTTCAAGACTAAGAAGAAAATGAAAATGGATCTGTATACAGATAAATTCCAAGACTGAAGAAAATGAAAATGGATCTGTATACAGATAAATTCCAAGACTCAGAAGAAAATGAAAATGGATTTGTATACATATAAACTCCAAGACTAAGAAGAAAATGAATGGATCTGTACACACATAAATTCCAAAACTAAGAAGAAAATGAAAATGGATCTGTATACAGATAAATTCCAAGACTAAGAAGAAAAAATGAAAATGGATCTGTATACAGATAAATTCCAAGACTACGAAGAAGAAAATGAAAATAGATCTGTATACAGATAAATTCCAAGACTAAGAAGAAAAAATGAAAATGGATCTGTATACAGATAAATTCCAAGACCAAGAAGCGTCGAGTAAGAGAAAGAAATGGCACAAAAATGCAATAATGAGAAGATGACTCGGACTGAACTGCGGTGTTAAGGTAATTCTGAAGGAAGGAAAGAGAGAGAGAGAGAGAGAGAGAGAGAGAGAGAGAGAGAGAGAGAGAGAGAGAGAGAGAGATCAAAAAAGCGAGTGATCCAGGAGATCTGAGAAGAAGAAGAAGAAGAAGAAGAAAAAAAAAGAAGTCAGATAGCAGGAAAATTATGACGGACGGATTGACAGAAGTAATGGACTGATAAAACCTTAACATCGCAGAATTGCAAATTATCAGGAATTGCAGAGATGGATGGATCAGTATATGTCAGAGATTCAACATGATGCTGATGGTGCTTCCTGCGATGGTGTATCAGTTGTACGACGCAGTGAGTAATGATTGTCGTTTTTTATCTAAAGACACCCTACTCCAGAAACGCTGTTTATTTTGGAATAATAATAATAATAATAATAATAATAATAATAATATTAATTAATTAATTAATAATAATAATTAATTATTATTATTATTATCATTATTATTATTACATGATGCTAATCATATATATATATAAAAAACAATGGCAATAATATTATAGAAATCTTAACCCCACACGATGTTGGATATAAAATGCCTACCTACCCTGAGCAGAGACAAATGTATGCATGTATGCATGCATGTATGTATGTATGTATGACTGTTAGTCCGAGATCTGTTAATGAATACGCCAGTGCCGAATAATACCGTTACAAATTTCTTGCTAAGTAAGCTATAGCCCCACAAAGACGAGCCTGGAAGGAAAACTACTAAACCATTAGAGCAATAAGTTTCGTTTCATAACCAAAAACGAACTTTTCTCCCTCGCTTTTCCACAGCCCTTCACCGGTCGAAGATCCCCTGAAGATTCAAATGTATGACCCACGACTTGAATTTCTTTGTCCTTTTTCGTGTCACGGGGTCGCCGTGAAAGGTCGAGGGGTCAACTCCGTCTGAGTAAAAATTGCTTTGCTGTAGCTCTCCTTGACTGAGTCTTCTGTCCCTCCCTCCAGTTCCTCTCTCTTTTCCATTTTTGCTGTTTTTTTTCTCTCTCTCTCTCTCTCCCTCAACGCCCTTAACGGATTTTATTTTAGGAGTTGTTCATTTTGGTTTGGGCTTTAAAAGTGGTGGCATGTTGATCAAGCTGTATTCCCAAATATAAAGAGAAAAAGTATTATTCAGTCGCATAAAAATGGTTATTCTTCAATGGATTCTGCACAATGAAATGTGCAAAATCATGAATAACAAAACAAACTCTCGTTTCTGTAATATCTGTACATGGATTTGCGAAAGAAAACCCATTTTTTTAATTAGACATGCACATTCTGATTGTATTTAGGAAAGCAACGCTATAAGTGACTCTCTACTTGAAACTAAACTTTAATAAATGAAGTTCATTTCTTAAATTTCTTATTTTTTTCTTTATCAGTTTTCCTTTGTTCAGTATTCCTTTGTTTCACCACTTATATAATTTGTCTTATAATATTTTCAGTTGAATTTCAGGATATCTTGTAAATTGCATCATCCGACGTTTTCACTTTCATTTTTCTGAAGGGCTTTCAGTCTGTTCACATTGTCTGTCAGCGACCCATTCTCTCTCTCTCTCTCTCTCTCTCTCTCTCTCTCTCTCTCTCATAAGATTTCCACTCATTAATGGTAATCCAGGTCACCAGTTTAGAATAGCCAGTCTCTCTCTCTCTCTCTCTCTCTCTCTCTCTCTCTCTCTCTCTCTCTCTCTCCGTATCAAGAGGATTTGCACTCACCATGGATAATCCAGATTTCTATTAACCATTTCCCCTAACAAACCGTAGAAACTACTCCTAATTACCAAACATCAAGGGTCCATAACTAATATTTTCAGAATATAACAGCATAATATCTTTTAGACTGACCGCTCAGACCAGCCAGCCTTCTTAAGCAGATAGCGCACTGATACTAAGATCTGTGCGGCATTCAGCGAGTCCGTCAGCCTTGAACCGTCTAGTTGTTAGTAACGTGAAGATTGGGCAAAAAAAATTCTGCAGATCTGAAACTCAAACGGTCCTCCAATTTGGAAAAGCCGAGGCCAACTCAGCACACAAGAGACTGAACCGGAGAGTTTTTCCTGGATATACCAAGACTGTCTTCATTTTCTTCTTGGTCTCTCTGTTGTGTAACGGACCGTTTCACTTGTGGCCTCCCTTTGGAATTTTCTTTTTCCTTTTTTTTTCTCTCTCTGTGTATTTCGCTGAGTTAATCGTTGCCCATTACACATTCACCAAACCACAACCTGTTTCGAGGCTTCGCAATTCAGAGTCGAGCGTGATTTACTGGCGTTCTGCCATTCCCCTAAACCTGTGATCCATGGCCGAAACAGTGGGTAATATTACTTCTAGTAATGAATCACCTGTTTTGTACGTAATTGCGAAATTAGGAAAGTGACCGGAGATGAATCCCTTCTGTACTGAATATAGAATATAGAATTTGGGGCCTGTGAGTTCATTCAGCACTGAAACGGAAATTAACAGTAAATGGTTTGAAAGGTGTAACAGGAGGAAAGCCTCGCAGTTGCACTAGGAATCAATTGTTAGGAGGGGGTGGAAAGTAAGATGGAAGAAAGAGAATATGAAAGGAGGTACAGTAAAAGGAATGAAAAGGGTTGCAGCTAGGGCCGAAGGGACTCTGCAAAGAACCTTAAGTAATGCCTACAGTGCACCGCATAAGGTGCAACGACGGCACTACCGAGCCCCTTCTATGTCGGTAAATGATCGTGAGGGATAAGCAATGACAATGATCTAAGGGAAATTTGTAAGTAGAAAACACCAAGATTTGTCATGATTGTGAAAACTTTACTCGTTACAAAGCTACCAGTAATATCCTAGGGTACCACTTTAAATCTCAGCTTCTCAGATTACTAAGAAGCTCTTTGTATCTGTATTAAAATAACCATGTCTTTACTTAGGACCAAGCTCAAGCTGTTTATATAAAGCATTTTCACTCAAAAGGTTAAATCTGGCAGTTTGGCAAGAAAATTGTGTTGCCTTTTCTGTCAACCATTTACAAAAATTCGCAATGCGTTTTTCTTTCAAAATAAAAAGACATTAAATTAAAGTGACGGATGCCGTTATGATATGTGACAACTGTGACCATTCTATCGAATGGACCATGAAATAGATGTGTCACATAGTTGGTTGAAGAAAGTCTGATGCTTCCGGATACCAATGATTAATATGTTTCTTACTATCCCCTTAAACAAAAGCCTTATCTGACTTCAAGACCACTGGAATACTGTTTGGCAAAATTTCGAGAAAAAACAAACAAGCACGCTTCGTTTATGACATTAACCTGTACAAGTCTGAAGAAACAGGAAATTAAAGGCTGGTGAACAGACAACAATCATGTGCAAAAGAATTACAGAATTAAATAAAACTACACATCGGTAATGAAGTGACATTAATAATATGAGCAACGGAAAACATGAAAATGGTCAACCCTGCAATGTAATTCTAATAAGGCGGCCAACCAGTTCATTAGTTTATTTGCAACTTCTCCACAAAAGGTTTTAATCGTCGAGGAACAAGCTGATATCTGTCAATCTGATAGGCTCAAAATACCAGTAATTAGACTACCATGGATGAACTTTGACAATATGCGTGCAAGATGCAACGATCATTAGGAGACGAAAAAGGCAAGGGCAGTGCTTGCTTGACACACGCACAAAGAACTTTAGTGTTTGTAATGGGAGACGTTTCACAACTTGCGTGATAAGAATTTGACACTTCAATGAAAATGAAGATTCTGAAGGGTACTAATTAAAATGAGATAAATGTATGTCTGAGAAGTCATATATATATATATATATATATATATATATATATATATATATATATATATATATATATATATATATATATATATATATATATATATATATATATATATATATATATACATACATATATATATATATATATATATATGTGTGTGTGTGTGTGTGTGTGATATATAATTATCTATCTATCTATCTATCTATCTATGTCTATCTATATATATACGTGCGTGTGCGTGCGTATGAGTGTATTTGTGTCTCTGTGTGTGAGATGATCAACTGATTTGTCCTAGCATATAAGTTGGGCAACTCGAATTGAAAGGGCACATCAGAAGGAACGTAACAAAAATGACTGAACACTGTCCATATCTGGAGGGCTCAATGCCCAGTCTATTAAGAGAACAAGTCAAAGGTTGGGCGCTGGAAGCCTGCCATTAATTTTGCTATTTTAGTCGTCGTAAAATGAGCTTTAAAAGTCTGCAAAGTCTTCTTTCAACTGAAAGGCGAATATTGTAATTACGAGTGAGTGTTTCAAAAGGTTTCCAAGCTATCAAAAGCAACTTTGTACTCACGAAAGTCCCCCACCTTGATTCTTACTAAGGCAAAGTCATAAATGTATACTTTTTGTAAAACGCATACGAACATTTACGGTGTCGAATCGACGTCCGGTACCACCTCATAGATCGGCAATTGAGGCGCATACAATTCCTAATTCACTCTTACGCTCATCAATCTCTTCGTTCAAGACCCAAGTTGCCTACCCCTGGCTACATGAGGAGCCCAAGGTCCCCGAGTCCCCCAATGGAACCTTAATTACAATGCAATTCATCATTCCTTTCACCATACGAACGAGCTTCTGGCTATTAATGAATATAACATTAAGCAATCTCAAACCGCGGAAAGAATACTAAGTGCTTTTCGTATAAAGACTGTAAAGAAGGACCGCATTTTTTATAAATCTGAAACTTTAATGTTTTTTGATCAACGAAATATTTTATATATTTATATATATATATATATATATATATATATATATATATATATATATATATATATATATACACATATACATATATATAGCTTTATCTTTCCCTTACACATTGACTCTCTCCACATATCCTCTCATAAAACGAGATAACATACTAACCTTTATTCGATCTATATTTACTTTGTCAAATATTATATACAG
Source organism: Macrobrachium rosenbergii (assembly GCF_040412425.1). NCBI lineage: Eukaryota > Metazoa > Arthropoda > Malacostraca > Decapoda > Palaemonidae > Macrobrachium > Macrobrachium rosenbergii. The sequence goes on from NC_089781.1 coordinate 22,506,269, forward strand.
AGAAGACTAAGTTCATTTTCACACTTTGGGTAATGTACCAACTCTGAAATAGTTTCGCCTTAATGGTGAAATGGTAGCAAATGGTCACATCCTAATTCGGAAAAATTCTAAAATATTTACACGCTAACGACAATAATAAATTCATTGCACTGCTGGTCTTGTGATCAACGGAATTCAAATGTGTAGGTCATGGCAGTAAAACGACAGGTGAACGTCACTTCGTGAAAATCAAACTCCAATGGCATATAAACTCCCGTGACCATGGGGAAAGTTTCCTATGAAATTCCACTATTCAGAAAGCTCGAGGTGATCATATCACATAAAATAACCGGTTCTATCCATTGCCTTCACGGTTCCTCTCCTTGAACCAAACGGAATAGCCCTGGTTGTAAATAACATTACAGCCTTGTGATAACAATGGTAGGTGTTACAACGACTGAAGACAGCAATTTCTTTAAGCTAATACTTTGCAGTTACATTCACAAAACACTAGTCGCATCCCCTTGCAATTCATTTAAGCATTACTTTACTTCATTCACATCCAAAAGAGAGATATAAAACACTCCTACAGGTGTGCTAGCTTATAACTATTGTACTGTATGTTCGTATCTGTTTCCAACGAAATGCTGCCATCCACACAGACACGATGAGAGTAAAAGACAAAGAGAGGCGTTCCCTCATGATGAATGCTTCAATAATCAGCATGATTACCATCATTACAAGATTTCTGACGGATCAAAAACCTTGAAATCCTTCACCGCGAGAGAGGTCAAAAGGAATACCGAACTTCCAAGGAAAATTGGCAGGTATCCATCCCTAAATATCCCTCTTTCTTGACAGAAGGATCTGCTTTATGACATGAACCTTGAAAACACGTTTTCATTCAAGTTTTCAAGATGGAAAACCAAAATGGAGCTTGAGATTGTGTGTGTGTGTGTGTGTTTGTGTGAGAGAGAGAGAGAGAGAGAGAGAGAGAGAGAGAGAGAGAGAGAGAGGGGGAATATACGGTAGATGTTCTTTCCACTGCTGTTAAAATCCTTTAAAACTCAATATGAGATGTACGCAAAAAGGTATGTTTTGTTCAAAAATATTCTATTACTCAGTATTTACAGGAATAATGACTATTTCATTGTTAATATCCCTAGAATTTAAAGTAACGATATGTGTTTCGTTATCAATGTATGATACGTAAGTGTTACAGAAACACGTTCAAACACACACACACACACACACATAAAAAGAGACATATAGATATGTATGAATGTGTTTGTGTATGTGTGTGTATATATATATATATATATATTGTATAAACTTATATGAAAATGAAAATAAATTAATCACTAACAAAAGTTAGATGAAATAGCAATTTTCACAACAAAGTTCCCAAGTATATAAGCGCACTTAGGAAAAAAAGATGGCCTGACCTTCTTAACACGACGACCAAACATATATTCATGAACTTTATTGCTGCAATCTAAAGTTTTGCAAGCGTTTGCAAATGAACCCAGGGAATATCTCACAGGGAAGGTACATCGCACATCCGGGATCTGCATTGGGGTTCTCAGTTATATAACCTGCTTGGCTGCATCAGATATGGAAGGCGCGGTGCGTTGCTAACCAACATTGCTAATTTGCATTTTCCCTTCGATATACAGTACTTCCAGCAGAGAGAGAGAGAGAAAGAGAAAGAATGCATCATCTTGAAGTTGTGAAAGGTCACCTTACACAGTAGAGACCTCTGATCATAATGAACGGCCCAATAATTAGTTTGACCAATTGTTAGAATTGATTACTCTTTGGCAAAGACCTTGTGTGTTATGGACATTTTGCCATTTGGGAAGGTATTGCATATTAGTAGTCCAGTTGCAATTTTCGCTTCGTTCCTAAAGATTCCCAATCTCAAACTTGGAAGACAGAGAAGTTTAAATTTGCCTGAAGTGTAAAGAACGATACATAAATCAAACTGGCTTGCTCTTGCATTAACAAACATTTCGTTATAAGAAATAATGCTTATTTACGACACAATACGTTATAAAAACAATTAAATATTGGTTGCAAATACACAAACAATGCCCAAGGGAATTGAGCCACAAAGGACCTGAGACACTCTAAGCTCTAATTTGGTATAGGTGCGACGATGATGTGCAATGGAGAAACATAAGCAAGAATAATGATACGTACGTGCCAGAAAAAGTGTGCGTGGATGTGTAAAAAAAATTTTGTTAACAATTTCTTAAAAGGTAGATACACCAGGCTTTGTGACGACACCTTTTCAGAAATTCTTAGATATAGGAAAGAATGAATTTCTCATTTCTCCAACATTCATTGGAAGTCTAGGGGAATCCTGGAACAAAATGTAACTCAAGTCTTTGCTGACCTAGTGGATTGGATTAACAAAATTAATGGCCTTCTATGTAATGCGTACAAATTTGTGCGCGCGAATGCGTACTTATTTAGGTATAAGTATTTCCTGGTAACAAATACATATATCCAATGGGCTGTATAAGGTCTACTTCAGTATAGAACTTCTATTATCATCTTTACTGTGTCTTAAACATCAGTATCCACCAGTTGCTGTGCCATGAGTCATTTCTTCCTAAGGTTTTCACTCCTGTTGCTATAAAATTGGGAACTAGTTTCTAAGCAATATAACTGAACCTGGTAAGTTTAAAAGAGGCTGGTATGCTACTTAAAACTACCATAAGCCTTAATCTTGGGTTTTTACTTATACTGTTCACCAAACATGAATATTTTAGGCTTTTCTTATTCATTTACTTATTCCTTACCGTTTTGCTTTGTTTTCCACTTTTTGCATGTGGGCGTTCTATTTTAGGGAAGCTTCTTTGCAAGCAAAGTCTTTTTAACTTGAAGACTGATTCTTGTAAGTCTTTGCATATTTTGAATAATATCTATAATAATAATAATAATAATAATAATAATAATAATAATAATAATAATCCAAGCATGTTCCATGGACAAGGATTCGTTTTCTACAAGGAATTCTTTGAACCAAATTGGGGAAATTCCTATAGTTTCATTCCTCAATTTGGCTTTAATTACGCATCTAAACTCCCTAAAATACCGGATTTGAAAAGAGCGTGAACAAACAGTCAGCAATAAATGCCTTGTGATTATTTTCCATCTTCTGTTTTCTGATTTCAGAGTGGTTATGTCTGTGTTCTCTCAAGGTCTTAATAATGATTTCATGATCTTTATTACACATTAATGGGGAAGGTAAAAGAAAAGGCAATTGTCCATATTAGAAAATATGCAAAAGAAATTCACGGCTTTACACAATACCCCAGTGTAAACAACAGAGGCAGGCTGAATATCATTGCTTATTTTCATGAAAGAATGACGAAGTTTCAATCAAATTACCACCAACATGAATCATGTTTAATTTCCTCTCCACTAATTTTTTTCCACCATTTTCTCCACTAGCGTGAAACAAGAAAACATCACGCATGTGTACTTGGCTTGCAGTAACCGTCAATTTATTGACCAGAGCGTTATCTTAATTGGATGCTTGCTAAATGCCTGTTTTTGGTAGTCCTTTTTCACATTTTTTTTGGGGGGTGGGGGTACCAGGTATATTGAAGCTTAACCTTGGAGACCATGTTCTTCTCCATGCATGAGAGGTCAGCTTGTATTGTTGGATTCCTTTTAGCTATCGACATCATTTTCTTCAGAAACTAAGGGAATATCTATCGAGCATGTTTGGCAGAAAATCTCAGTCTGTTGTTTAACTCAATATCATAAGAAATTTCCCTTTACCTGAAATGTAGGAGAAACTAGCCTCCCCTAAAATCTGGGGCTATGATGAGGGACAGTGTATTGAAATGCTATAATTGGCATACCTAAAATTAACACTTTCTTTTACTAAGAACTTCTCTCAAGTATATGAGAAATTTCATGAGTTCTGTTCACATTATATCATACATTTCATAAGAGAGAGAGAGAGAGAGAGAGAGAGAGAGAGAGAGAGAGAGAGAGGAGGAGGGGGGGGAAGGACAGGTGAGAAGAGCAAGTGAGGTGTTCAAAGTCGTAAATCTGAGGTATAATCTATTGTACTCGGTGCCTCCAAAGGGACTGTAACTCGACAACAAAAGCAGGAAAAAGTTTTGTAAATATTTTGACACAACCAACATGTCTCCCTCTGCCTGGTGAAGCGTGCATCGGAAATATTTATATTAATAACAGGTTTACTGATTGAAAAGTATTATTGAAACAAAACAAAAATATTTGTATAATGTAAATGATTTTTAAATGTCTTACCAATCACGGGTAAATTTGATGAATTCAGGAGGAAAAGTACATCATTGTAGATTATAGTAACTTCCATAGTATTATACATGACATCACATTATGAGTAGGGCTGTACGGTGGACAATCATCACCATAACTGAAATCTACCTGCGGAGATAGGTTCAGTCGTTTTTTGTGTGTGTGTGTGTGTGTGTGTGTGTGTGTGGACATGCTTTTGCATACAAGCAAACCTTTTAAGCTTCTCGTTGCCGTGATGACTAAGGTACTTTCAGCCTGGTAATTATTCTGTTTTATTATACCATGAACAGCACTAGTGATCACTTCCTTGTCATTTAAAGAGCGTATCGTCGAGATGTGTAAGTTTATATTTACTTAGATACTTGATAATATAGAAGGCTACAGTTTAAAAGTCTTGATTTTCTAAAAAAAAAATAAACGAGGTAACGAATTGACATATCCAAAAGGGGATATGATATTCGCAACTTGCACCTGAATGAACTCGTGATATTTTACCTAGAAGAGACTGTAAAAAAAATTCTCTATAGTCTGCCGAAGCTCCTGAACAAAATCCTCCTCCTCCTCCTCCTCCTCCTGAGGCTTTCGCTGACCAGAATAGAAATTTCGTAATTATTACCTGGCCACGAACTCTTTCGGTCCCGCGGCAGGGCAAGAGGACAGCAACAGCAGGAGCCAAGGCCACTGGTCAGCTACGTTAATACATTATGAAACGTGACGGAGCCTCCTCTTCCGCCCAGGCTGGGATCTCTCCCCGCCTGTCCTTGACTCGAATGGAGATTCACAGCGATGACTTTTAGTGCCCAGCCCCTTGCTCCAGGGGTTGAGGAGGTACGTGGGATCAATCTAGCCCTCCCCATCAGAGGATACGGCTATTGGCGAGGCTATCCTTCGTTTGAATGCTGGGATAATATTAAGCCTACTCTGTTACTCTGTACCCGTATTAGTATACAAGTCTGGGTGAAAAACTGTTTTTATACTGTTCCAGCGTTAGTATAAAAGTCTGAGTGGAAGAAACTATTCTGTTACTCTGTTCTAGTATTAACATAAAAGTCTGAACGGAAAAAAAAACTGTTTTGTTACTCAGTTCCAGTGTCAATAAAAAAAAGTTTGAGTGAAAAAACCTGTTTTGCTACTTTGTTCCCGTATTAATATAAAATTCTGAGGAAAATGTATTTTTGTTTGTTTTTCTCGTATAACAGTTTTCTAAGGGTCAAATCACGTCGACACTGCACACAAAAAAGACATTTCCATCCCGACACTGAAGAGAAGAAATATTACTTTATCTCTAGCTTTACTGAAACTTACTAAATAATTCTATTTACATCCACATATAAAAGAGCAGCCACGGTTCAGAAAGGCCTGGAGCTATCAATCTCATCCCAAAACACTTGCTGAAAATCGGAGGGGCTACGTGTATATATATATATATATATATATATATATATATATATATATATATATATATATATATATATATATATATATATATATATATAATATATAAAAATATAATGTGTGTTTGTGTTTGTGTGTGTATGTCTGTTCGTGCGAGCCCGTCCGTTTATATAAGTATGCACACCCACACACGTATTTTAACTTTGGAAGGGGTGACATCCAGAAGCATTTAGCGTTGAGCAGTTAAAGAATTGAATGTTCCAGTGACTGTTATCTTTTTCTCTTGCAGAAGAGAAGAAATAGGAAAACATCTTTTCCAAAAGCCAGCCATTAATGAGCGTTTTTTTTTTATTTTTTAAACAGCCAAGAAATATCTTATGACCATCCATGAAACGCAAAGTGACAAGGATCTAAAAATAGCTATTCTCGCGCGGCCACAATGGTCAGTCACGAGGAAACAAGACCTTTGTGTCCATCGTGTGAAAAGCTTTGCAAAGAGACGGGTATTACCACGACAAGGTCCTTACCTGAATCAACCATTTGGATTATCCGCTCCCTAAGCGCGTGCTCGATTGGTCAAAGGACCGCAGTACTGGGCAATTTAGATAATATTCTTCACTAATATTTTCCTGCCCTTTCTTTTGATTGTATTTCATCTTTGTAATAAACTCTGACGGCATGGAAGGATTAAAAAAGTATAATTACTTAATTAATGGGATTTAACTCTCTCTTTTTTTATAGGCGGGGGGGAGGGGGCACCGAACAGGCACCTGCACAGAATTTTTTTTACATACTGCAAAGATTTTACAGATAAATACAGAAACGTACAACAAATTTCTTATCTGGAATAAATATACTTTTTGCCATTTATAATACCTTTCGAAAATAGTTGTTGACTGAAGATTTTTTCCTCCCTTGAAAATTCAGTCTGTGGTTATTCTGTTATGAAATCGACAAAAATAATTCCTGGCCCCCATGCTTCGCTATATGGAAGTAAATGGTCTTCTACTGGACATTGCCAAAGATTAATCATGTCACGTGATTGATGACTTCGGAAAAGACGAGGGCGACGTAATGGAGAGAAGTTGAGAAATAAAAAAAAATACCCTTGAAAATGGATCACAAGAAGATTCACGATAAAAAATTTCTGATGTTATTTCTGACTCACTGCTAGTCTGATATTTCTAAACTATCACTACGATTCTGTTTAGACTGATCCCAATGATTTTTGTAATATAGAGGAACAAATCAAAAAGAAATGAATGTTCGGCACACCATTCAGTGTATCTTCCAGGAACATTAAACAGCCTCGCCTCCTTACTAGGCGATAAATGTTTATATAACAATTGTAATTGTAAAAGCAGCAAGAAAAAAAACTAATTAGCAAAACGAAAATAACCCAACAGTTTCCTACGACTCTTAGGATTACGTAATATAAGAGACTACACATCCCAACTGGTTCCCGAGATAACGAGACAAAAAGAAGCTTTGGCAAAAGTTCAAAGGTATCTTGAAGACGAAATCTCTTTCGTTCACTCTCCAGATGATGATGACCTGGACAGCCTTGGGAGGGACGAAGTCCACTTTGTATGGGGCAAATATTCAACGGGCAGGTTAATTGCCCCTAACCGCAGGTTTACACCTGACGCTCGGAAACCGGAGTGTCATTCTGCTGACAGAGTCAAGAAAAATGAACGATTATCGTCAATATTCTTGCATAATGAACCGCTTCGCGACGTGTATCAGAGACCTAACGTTTCAATAACATAGCCTGTCCGCCCAGCCTGGCCGGCAGTAGTTTACGTCGGCCGTAATAGCTAATCTTGCCCTAGAATCGTGTCTATAGTAACACTGTGGTAATGAGGGCATTTATAAACGACCAAGGGCAAATTCCTCGGGTAAGATTTTATCTGAGGAAGGGTTCTAGGAAGACTTTCTCTGCTCTTTACACAAGGCCAGCATAAAAAGCATACGGTTAGAACCTACTTATAGATAAACGTTCAATGTGTAAATAAACTGGAACACTAGTGGTCATCACTACAAGCAAAAAAGTGACAAAACCCTTTCCCGTCATTATAAAAGGTTGGGATTTCGGATACCTCCTCCAGCCGTACCCGTACATGGCGAGGCTGGAAAGTAAATTTGCTGGAAGGACTGTGTGATATTTTCCGTTTTCGCCAAATTTCATCCACCCGTTTTAAGTTCCTGAAGCAAATTTTCCCCTCTAGTACCGTTAGTGTTACAAGGACGGTGAGTTTTGTATTGATTTTAGTTTTTTTTTTTTTTCTTATACTAAGATCTTCATTCCTGTTGCAGAAATTCAACAATGAAGAAAATATGAAAATATCGAATTCTAAATTCATATTCCAAACGTCCTATGCTGATTATGGAAGGAAATTAGTGGGAGACTGGTACAGCCAAATAAATTGAGATATCTTATTAACCATTACTGGTATTTCTGCTAAATACAGATAAAACTAATTAACAGTTCAGTAATTAATGTTCAATATTTTCTCTTTCGGAACCAGTTCCTTTTACTCATTTCTGATAAGTCAATGGAAATGTTCATTCTTGTATATTACTGTAAATAAATAATACAAGACCAGTTAAAATTTGTCATTTACCTCAATTCAAACTTGATAAAAAAGAAGCTTCATTTGACCGAATACAGAGATAAGGTTCAATTTGACAACAAGAAATACCACGTACATGACATAAAGAACTGCACATGTTGCAATCAAGACAGGATTAGCAACGAAATTCTGTATTTTCCATAAGAATATTTAAAAGATATATAACGTGTGTGCCAGTGACCTTATTTCTGGCAGTTAAAGCTATCTAGTATCGTACATCCATACATTACGTTGAAAAATACTCATAATAGCATGAGTGTTGAAATGGAGAAACAAATTCGTAGTTATGTATGGGCACATATATTTAAACAAAAAAAGACTCTACAGAGAGCTTTCGGGGATCTGTTCGATTCCCCTTTTCATTCTCATTGAAATGGGGAATCGAACAGATTCCCGAAAGCTCTCCGTAGAGATTTATTCTTATATATGTGTATCCATACATACCTGTGGATTTGTTTTTCCATGCATTACACGATTCTCCGACCGGCCAACGAAGAATTAGAGGAATTTATTTCTGGTGATAGAAATTCATTTCTCGCTATAATGTGGTTCGGATTCCACAATAAGTTGTAGGTCCCGTTGCTAGGTAACCAATTGGTTCTTAGCCACGTAAAATAAATCTAATCCTTCGGGCCAGTCCTAGGAGAGCTGTTAATCAGCTCAGTGGTCTGGTTAAACTAAGGTATACTTAACTAAATTCATGCATTACATCGGTATTTCTCATACTCGCAGCGACTCGAATGGACAAAATATAATGTACTGTGTATTTTCATCTTACAACAAGTATGATAAATTCTTTATATCATAAACTTTATTTCCCTTTTGGAGGATTTCTCAGAAAGTTCATAGGTCTAAGGCTGCTAGAACTACGCCCAGTATACCTTGGTGCATATGTGGGTGGCAGGGGCGGCTTTTGTTAGGGAGCGAACCGCGGAAGTGAAGACGTGAAGGGGGGAGGGGGGAGATACCCACAGGAATATAACAATTCTGTGTTTGTTTTGTCTTTTTCATTCATTAGGATATTCTTCAACTTAGTAGTACTTGTTATACAGTTTCTAGCAAGAGTAAACTTATATATATATAATATATACATATATTATATATATATATATATATATATATATATATATATATATATATATATATATATATATATATATATATATATATATACAGCGTTTGTATGCTATTCACCCGTGTAATATATTACCTAAAACACCATTACAACACAGGCTTCCAAAGTAAACAAGTTCTCGAAATTTTCTGGATCTCGTTTGCTAAATAGAAGATTCCTAATTTCTTTACTTTATATCAAAAAACAATCACTTCCGGGAAACAAGCCTTTGGATGCTTTCACAATATGTACACGAGCACCTGAACTTGCGTCCATGTAAACAAAACACTTTAAAACCGATAAAATTAAGGACATTAATGCTCTGTTACAGTACAGTAATTAAAGGAACCTTCCCTTCCTATGTGATACATAACAAAACTCTTCTGCCACAGTTAATCCTGTTTCATTTATAGAGATATTCTACCTTATATAGATATTCTACCTTATGCAGATATTCTACCTTATACACATGTCAATTGTAAAATATCTCTACAGATTATTTTAAATCAACTGCATGAAAGCGAGACTCTTCTCTTATTCAGTTTTCTTATCTATAGCTTAATGATTCTGCAGTTTTTATAAAATAAAGATGAAAATTAAAGTTCCACTAAGAAGGCATAGAAAACTCAAGAATGGCCGTCGACCCTATTGCATTTAGCTTTAATGAGTTTATAATTACTATGGGGGATCTCCAAAGGTGGTTTTTTATTATATAAATATTTTTTTTTACTCTGCGGAGATGGTGAAAGTTTTAGACAAAGAAAAAAATCGTGCGTCATCTCCTACTTCCTTATTTATTTCATTATAAAGTACATTGTTAAAAGTAATCTTTTGGAGTTTATAATCATTCTATAATTGTAGTTTTCTATGGACAATGTCATTCCTCATACCTGAAATTTCAGAAAGAACAAATCATTCGTCAGCGCGTTGCAATAATCAAAAAACATAGCGAGAATAGGTATCTATAAAGATTTCTTAGTAAATGATAAATATAATGCAAAGCAGTACCGTGACTTCAAAACTAAGATACACACACACACACACAAAGAGAGAGAGAGAGAGAGAGAGAGAGAGAGAGAGAGATCAAAATGTTGCAATGTTCAAGTATGACCAAAGCACTCGGTTCGAGTACCCCCACTCTTTCCTTCCTTCATAACGAACGTGAAGGAGCAGTTATCAAAGAAATTATCAATGGAATGTAGTGTCCTTCCAATAAAGCATTAACAAATTGCCAAAACTGAGAAATTAAATTCCCATCTTGCTGAACTATTATTCTGAAGAAAGCTACTTCATGGGTAGATTGAATAAAATCCCTGTATAAGTAAGGAATTCGTGGTTAATTTGCACAGTTTTTAATGATTTTCCGCTTAAATCTTTCTTCAAATAAAATTTTCCGAAACTCATCATTCACTCTGTCTAACACTTTCTAATTTGGCCCCTATTTAGAACCAAACTGATTTGCCACCTGACCGCCATAATTTTTAGTCCTTTTTCATTCATCTCACATTTCCATCTTTGAATTTCGCATTAACATCGTCCCTACCTTGTGAATATTCATTTTAAACAAAAGTTTCCTACGAGACGGTTATAAATCTTCCTCCGACGTTCATTGAGAAAATCTTCACGACATCTACACAAGGAGACTCCTCTCTCCTCTCTCTCTCTCTCTCTCTCTCTCTCTCTCTCTCTCTCTCTCTCTCTCTCTCTCTCTCCAGAACTTGTTTTACCCTGACATTAGTCTTCAGTTTCCTAGGGATTATCTCCTCTTCATGCAACCTTTCACGACTCTTCGCCTGTTCATCCACCTTAACTCCCCTTAATTAAAATCACATCTGCCATACTCGAAGACTTCCTCATTTTTTCTTTGGGTGAAATATGATTATGCCTTTCTTCTCATCATCATTCCGAGACCGTTAACAGACAACTTCTTGAGTTGCTTGTTTAGAATGTAACAACAACAATAACATCACCAACAACAATTTAACAACATTAGCAACATCAACAGCATTAATAATAATAATAATAATAATAATAATAATAATAATAATAATAATAATAATAATAATGGAGAAACAAATCCACATTTTGAAAAGGGGAAATTTATTTTTAGATATACGTATCCATACATAACTGTGGATTTGTTTCTCCATATCGAGACCCATGCTACTACGACTATTTAATAATAATAATAATAATAATAATAATAATAATAATAATAATAATAATAGCTGTTAGAAAATTAAAACAACAGGAAACATTCATAATAAAACCAGTTTCAGTAAACATGGTTTAATTCTCTTAAAACGAATGAATAATAGTTACACACTGACCCCTGTGACAAACCTGATGAGATATTATGCAGTATTAAAATTTTCTTCTCGAAATTTATCATTTGAGATTTTCACTATCAATATGATGTTAAACTTTCTACTCTTTTCAACAATATCTTGTGTTTATAAAACTTTCTCCTCTCTCTCTCTCTCTCTCTCTCTCTCTCTCTCTCTCTCTCTCTCTCTCTCTGGCCAGATAAAATTTTTTTATCTTGGTCCAAAAACATTCATGATTAAATCAATAAATACTTCAAACATCATTCCATTTCATTATTCCTTTAACTCTTTCATTCCCTCCTCGCTGTCCTTTCTTCCTCACCCAAGATTACTGATAACGATCAAAATCAGCAGGATATGAGACAACGCAAGAGATACGAACATAAAAATGCAAAAGAAAAAAAAAATACTCAGGGGTAAAGAAAATGTATTTACACCAACACCGTGAAGAATCGTTGCCAACATCGAATGAAAACATTCAAAGACATTTACCAGCATGTCGCATACGTAACCTTCAAGAGTCATAAATGTCTGGGAGGGCTTACGTCTCACGCTGACCAACATTTACAGCGTTTAAAATTTGAGCTTTGTGCTTGAGAACAATGCCTTGCCTCATTATTCTTTTCGCCTCATGGGGAAAAAGAAACATTGAAAAGTTTTTCAAGATTCGTGTATCTATTTCCAAAACAATTTCTTTACATTTGTTTGTTTTTAAAAGACTGGCATTTTTTCCATACGACAGAACGTTCTTTTACTGTTACTAAGTTAGGGTAAGGTTGCAAGGAAACGTAAGAACATATATCGCCGAAGGAACAGACTTTTATGCACTTGCTACCAGCATTTCCCTATATTTCAACCATAAGGTCGAAGTATCCTTGAAACTGAAATCTCGGTGGTCCCTTTTCATATGACCGAAAATAACATTCTCTTTTTCCTAAAGGGTGGTAATACACACACACACACACACACACACACACATAATAAAAGCGAGATATGATGAATAAAATAAAATACCTCATTCTTTCTGAATGAATGCTTTCACTGAACAACCCATCAACCATTAATTCCATTTTATTACAAAAACTAATATATTATATAAACGTGTTTTTTTTCGGATAATCGTCTTTACATGTTCGTGACCATAAATTTATTCTTCTCGTTCTTCATATTTTATACTATATATATTTCTTTAACTAAATGATCACGTGAGAGAGAGAGAGAGAGAGAGAGAGAGAGAGAGAGAGAGAGAGAGAGAGTTATACAAGTTCTCATTTTCTATGGCGAGATGAGTTAAACTTACAAGGTCACTTCTTTAAATAACTTGATTAATAACTTTATACGAGTTCTTTTGAGAAAATGAAAGTGCATTTTATGGCTACTTCCTTCAAGTTTACAATGTCTACCATCTAAGTTTAAGTTTATAATGTCTGTCATCCAAGTTTAAGTTTATAATGTCTGCCATCTAAATTTAAGTTTATAATGTCTGTCATCGAGGTTTAAGTTTATAATGTCTGCCATCTACGTTTAAACTTATAATGTATGCTATTTAGGTTTAAGTTTATGATGTCTGCCATCTAAGTTTAAGTTTACAATGTCTGCCATCTAAGTTTAAGTTTATAATGTCTGCCATCTAAGTTTAAGTTTATAATGTCTGCCATCTAGGTTTAAGTTTATAATGTCTGCCATCTAAGTTTAAGTTTATAATGTCTGCCATCTAAGTTTACGATGTCTGCCAAGGTTTAAGTTTATAATGTCTGCCATCTAAGTTTAAGTTTATAGTGTCTGCTGTCTAAATTTAAGTTTAAAATTACTGCCATCTAAATTTAACCATATAATGTATGCTATCTAAATTTAAGTTTATAATGTCTGCCATCTAGATTTAAGTTTATAAAGTATGCCATCTAAATTTAAGCTTATAATGTCTGCCATCTAGGTTTAAGTTTATAATGTCTGCCATCTAAGTTTAAGCTTATAATGTCTGCCATCTAAATTTAAGCTTATAATGTATGCTACCTAAGTTTAAGTTCATAATGTCTGCCATCTAAGTTTAAGCTTATAATGTATGCTATCTAATATTAAGTTTATAATGTCTGCCGTCTAAGTTTAAGTTTAAAATGTCTGCAATCTAAGTTTAAGTTTATAATGTCTGCCATCTAAGTTTAAGTTTATAATGTCTACCATCTAAGTTTAAGTTTATAATGTCTGCTATCTAAATTCAAGTTTAAAATGACTGCCATCTAAATTTAACCATATAATGTATGCTACCTAAATTTAAGTTTATAATGTCTGCCATCTACGTTTAAGTTTATAAAGTATGCCATCGAAATTTAAGCTTATAATGTGTGTCAGTTTAAGTTTATAATGTCTGCCATCTAGGTTTAAGTTTATAACGTCTGCCATCTGAGTTTAAGTTTATAATGTCTGCCATCTAAATTTAAGCTTATAATGTATGCTACCTAAGTTTAAGTTCATAATGTCTGCCATCTAAGTTTAAGCTTATAATGTATGCTATCTAAGATTAAGTTTATAATGTCTGCCATCTAAGTTTAAGTTTATAATGTCTGCCATCTAAGTTTAAGTTATAATGTATGCTATCTAAGATTAAGTTTATAATGTCTGCCATCTAAGTTTAAGTTTATAACGTCTGCCATCTAAGTTTAAGTTCATAATGTCTGCCATCTAAGTTTAAGTTTATAATGTATGCTATCTAAGATTAAGTTTATAATGTCTGCCATCTAAGTTTAAGTTTATAATGTCTGTCATCTAAGTTTAAGTTTATAATGTATGCTATCTAAGTTTAAGTTTATAATGTCTGCCATCTAAGTTTAAGTTTATAATGTCTGCCATCTAAGCTTAAGCTTATGATGTCTGACTTCTAACTCAGAATGCTCAAATTCAAGGAAATATATCAACAAATGGAACAATTAAACCATCAGTACAAGCTTGCTAGCCATTTTCATTTTTTTTTTTTATTCTCTCAACAGACCTTTCCTGATAAACTCTAAAAAAAAAACCCTTGCATAATTTTACCTCCTTTCTCCACACATTCATTCATGAAAGCCTTTTATCAATTAAGCTAACTACTCCTCTTCCTCCTCCCCCCCCCCTCCTCCTCCTGTTTTTCCTTCCACAACTCATCATTCTTCCAGGATCCCAAAACGACATCCCAAAGAATCTCCCTCACTACATAAGTGTCTCGAGGAAGGCCACGAGGGACCTTCCTCATCAAGGATAAGAAGACCCCCTACGGGGGGCGGGGGGAATGGAACCTCGGGGGGTTCTTAAAGATTATCCTTCAAGATTATCCGAACAGAGGATACATGACAGCAATGTACGTGCCTTTAGGTCGTGAACATTGACAGATTGACAGAGAGGCGGAATGCCAGAAAGGGCAGCATTTCACGGTGCTGTCAGTCTAGGTATATAGTGATCTTGGAAATCGAATATGAAAAGGAACAAATGTGCTTATTGAGGTAACATTCTTTTTGGATCCTTTTAAATTCAAAAGCCGATGAATAACAGGATGACATTTTCCTGAGCAAATAATGTTATACAGAGACGAATAACGAAAATGATATTCTAGTGATTATTCATATATTGGTAAAAAGGGGAAATAATATTGGACACTTTAAAGGTATGCAATATATTCAGGGGTTTCTTTAGCTGACAATACTCGTTGCACACACCGCAATCCATTAAGAAGCAACCATGTAAGGAGAGCTGCATGTTTTAATATGCATCGTGGGAGCGCACTATAGAATATTATGTGAAGGATTTTCGTTCCTCCAGCGAAGTGTCCCTGAATTGAAATCAAGGATTAGATTCCCTTGTTGTGATGGTAATAAGTCGCACCTTCCGATAAAAGGACACAAAGGAATTAGTAGATTTAGGCTTTTCCGGAGTGTAAAGTCATTCCATGGTCTCCAACAGATACAGTAAGTGCTTAGGATGGTAGGGTAGCATTCTAAACATGACCAAGGCATAGAATCTAATAATGCATAGTCTGCCTTCCTTATGAATTTCCAGCACTATTCATGTACCTCTTATCACACTAAACATAGCTTTCATCTAATAACATGTATATAAATATAAATGATGTAAAACAAAGTTATTACACCATCATTTCTTTGTTACTTACGAACCCTTTTACCAAAATACTGTGTTTTCAGTTGTTCGTTGAAAAAAATGGTAAGAAGCAGAGAGAACGAACAAATGACTCAATCATCTGTAAGTTAATGTATACTCAGTATTTGTAACCTCTCGAACAAAGCTTTGTTTATTAAAAACTTTTAAGAAACTAAACCACAAATACCATTTTATCATCTTTCAAGACTCTACAGAGACTCAACTGAAGAGCAGAAACAGTCAAAATTTATAATAAGGACCCCAAGAAACACATATCATCCCAATTCCCATTCCTTTTACAAAATCAACTTATTAAAATACGTATGTCCTAAGATTAACTTTTGTTTTGTTGGTGGCAGTCTATAATGACAAATGACAGTACTCCAGACGGCTATAAAGAAACCAGGAGGCGACGCAAGAACAATTAGAACAAGGAGAAAATACTGAAAACTCTTATCACACTCACACAGGCTCATCCAACACCGTGCAAGAGAGAGAGAGAGAGAGAGAGAGAGAGAGAGAGAGAGAGAGAGAGAGAGAGAGAGAGAGAGAGAGAGAGAGAGAGAGAGCATAAGTTTAGACACTATTCACTGAGGTGTCTTACCATACCTTCAGAAAATAATTCAGATTCATAAACAATATTTTTATCCAAACGTATCCACAATAAAAATATATTCGATTTCGTAAATTTTGTAGTAAAACTACAATTTACTGCGAGAAACAGCTGTCTATGTGAAATATATATATATATATATATATATATATATATATATATATATATATATATATATATATATATATATATATACACACACACACACACACACACACACACACATATATATATATATATATATATATATATATATATATATATATATGTGTGTATATGTGTGTGTATGTATATACATATATATATAATTATATACACACACAAGTAAAACTATGAAAAGTAAAGTTAAATTGAAAAGATGGAAAGCCTGACAGGCTTTAAATTTTCGTCAGGCTGTTTGGGCACTGAAGCCTAACAAGATTCAAAATTACAATAAATCAACAGGGGAGCTGATTGAATGGAAAATAGTAGGGAAAAAACTTCAGTTTCTGAACAAAGCAAGACCAAATTTTACTTTCATGCAATATGATCCTGAATAGGCTGGTTAATTGCATGGTTTATCACAGAAGCTAAAATTCACCTACATTTTAGTTTTCTGTAAAAGAAAACCATTGAGATGGCTTTGTCTGTCCGTCAGCACTTTTTCTGTCCGCCCTCAGATCTTAAAAACTCCTGAGGCTAGAGGGCTGCAAATTGATGTGTTGATCATCCACCCTCCAATCATCAAACATACCTAATTGCAGCCCTCTAGCCTCAGTAGTTTTCATTTTATTTAAGCTTCAAGTTAGCCACGATCGTACGTCTGGCAACGCTATAGGGCAGGCCACAACCGTGCCGTGGCTGAAAGTTTCATGGGCCGTGGCTTACCCAGATTATTCGCTGTACAGAAAACTCGATTGCGCCGAAGAAATTTCTGGGCATTTTTTTCACTCGTTTTTATATTCATACCAGAGTGTTTTCTCAAATGTAAGCGATAAGTTAAATAACCTTGTAATGCACAAAAGCAAGCCGACATCAACTCTCGAAAGTGAATACCAACTTCTAAGGCCATTTTGAGGTGCAACATTTATGGAAAGTGAAACTTGCTTTCGGTATATAAACAGTTTCTATAAATTGATGTACATCCACTGGTAAAGTTACTTCAAGACGTACAGATATTGCAACAAGTCTACTGCAAGAGCAGCCCCGACAAGCCTGGCAAAAAACATTTCTTGCATGATAATCAACAATATGCAGTCACGCTTACGTCACGTCGGCTCTTGGTAGATTTATCATGATTAGCCGGAAATAAAAAACCGTTACACAAAATAACAGCTTTGTTAAACAGGATATTCGACTGAGTCCTTGGGAAATGTTAAAAGGTTAAACATCGATTAATGTAATGGAACGTTTATGGCTAAAAGGAGAATCGGTCACGCCTGCTACTCGAAAGCATAAGCCGAAGGAAAGATTTTTTAACTGAAGTTGAACGATTCATGCTAGTTGGAGTGTCTGGCTGAACCTCTGCCTTAATAAGATATCGCTTTGAAAATTAATACGCTTGAGTTCTTGAGTATTTGAAAACGATTGTGACATGCTTTTTAGCCAAGATACCTTAGGCATATCACATTTCCAATCCTTACCAAAAATTACAAAATTCTTCGTGACAGCTCTTTGAAATTCGCTGCATGTCGATGACTCAGAACGCAAGAAAATATTCCCGGACATGGAGAAGAACCATCTCGAATCGCAATGTTTCTCTGAAGTAACTCCTCGTACATAAGTATTATCAGTAAAACTACCCGTAGCCTTTAGTCTCTTTCAATTCGTCTGCTCTAAAACATTGCCTTCAACACATGTCGTGGGACATAAAGAACGTAAGGATATTATATCAAGGGTATTGTATTATGAAGCATATACTTAACGCAACGTTATAAGTAAATATATCTTAAGATAAGATGTTCATTAATTATAGTATTCAGAAACTGGAAAAAATTGCCATCCAAAGTTCGGGAATCTTGGTCTTAATTAATGATATTTCCTTAATTCATCCTTACCTTTATTTACAACCTCCTAGCAACACAAAACCCCCTAAAAAAAAAAAAAAAAAAAAAAAAATTGGGTGGAGGGTAATGGAGGTAAAGACGATTATTTTTCCGTCATAATTTTACATTTTGATTACTATTTGCTTTTCCTCATCTTTTTTTTCTGTCTCGTTAGAATTCTATTCATTATCAATTAATCCGTGAATCTGATTATTCATTACATTTTTTCTAATTAATGACGTACAGAATCATCCTTCCAGATCCTCCGCTTTCTCTCCCCTTTTCCTCAGTCTGAAACCCAACGGTAACTACACATCCAAAAGGTGTGTGCTTTCTCGTGAAGACCCAAGCATCGTCCTTCTGCCTCTCCCGCCCATCCCCGCCCATCACGCAAAATACCTCTGTAAAGAGTGGGCGCCCTTGGAGCTCCTGAATGAGTAAAAGGAAGGGAGGGCCAAGCGACTCACGTAGGAAACTGTGGTCACACCTGGGTCACCAGAGGTCACCGGAGGTGACACAGGGCCCTTAATTCTAAAATCTTAGCGAGTGCGTGCTCGCCGGCGCGCATGTTCGCATCCGGTCACATCTGCTGCGATG
>NC_089781.1:22527880-22572880 GCF_040412425.1 Macrobrachium rosenbergii
TATTTACTTTAACTGCAAAGAAAATCTGGTGACCTATAAAATGTCTGTGTGGAGATTAGGAATTTTTTAAGGAGTTCGTTTCATACAAATGTTCCAGAATGGTTGTAATAGAGGAAAATAAGAACGCATATACTAATGACGATTATCATAATTATATCAATAATTCAAGAAAAACTGGAATAAATCACATGGATACCCGTCCAAGTAATTAGACAATACAATAGAGAAATATCAACATTACCCCATATAGTTCAAATTTATCGGTTCCAAGCCCTACGTTTATCTATTATTAAGTATTTCATTGTTCTACCTTTTCCGTTTTGTCTCTCACTTAATTAACAGCATCGCAGCTTGTCTGTGTGTTGACTTTTTTTCACGTTAGAAACTCGTTTCTTTCCAAGGTTTCTGAAAACTTCATTTTGTGTGGATATTTTTTCTGAAAAATTTTAAGTCTAAATCTTTATCGATGCAAACTTTCCAGCGGCAGGAGGCACCTCAGGAACAAGAACCTGTATTTATTCTCCAAATTAAAATTTTGAGTGCATACATGAGTTACCACACTTGAAAGCAAGAGGTCAAATCTTTTGCTTTCTTTTATGTGTCAGCATTTAAAGTTGTATATCTTGCCTATCGTCCAGACATGTACATGCAACGTTCTGTCCGAATAACACCTTTACTTTGATGTAAATGCATTTTATGCTGTGGAGGCATAACAAGTTCCCTCATACACTATTGTTTTTTTATCATTCGTGACTGGTATATTAAAATCTGGAAAACCTAAGCTATTCGAAAATGATATGCAAAGGAATTCGTATTTACACAAAATTACTGTAAATCATGTGTTTTTTCTCTGACTGAGCAATTCAATGTAAATATATATAAATTCACGTATCATATGATTAATGATGTCACTCAAGGGTGTACATGTGCCAACAGCAAAAAAAAAAAAAATAAATAAAAACTATAAAAATTAGTGGAAATTTCCACTCATTTACAAAATCTGGTGTGTAAGGCATAACATATTAGTTTCTGAATAAAATTACAAACCACGTAGAGAATGTTTTGGCCTATTCCTCTTACCGAAAATCAGAATGGTAAAACTTACCATGCCAACATGATTTGTTGGGCTACAGCATAATCGAAAACATGAGCTGAATTCTATTGAACGCTGCAGCTGTTACATACCCAAGCATTCAGCCAAAGCAATTAAGCACGATTACAACTGCTGGCATGAATGAATACGTGCCATGGTCGCCAGTAAAGGGAAAAGGACCAATGTCTGTGATACTCGCTTTCCATTTCCACCATCGTCTTAGTCAGTTTTTTTCTTAGCAGATCAGCTCGTTAGGATTTTGCCTTTACAAGGAGGGTGGGTTTTTACCCACAGTCTCCTCACGCCGTTTGTCTGCCTTTTCATGCCCCTCTTGCCTTGGTGATGCAAATGTCTCTGGACGGATTGCAGTGAGATTTCGAGGGAAGTCTTCCTTCTGCTGCATGAATACTCCCTTGGCAAGGTCATCAGTCCTTAAATGACTATAAGCTTTAGTCGGTCTGTTCCCTTCCTCACCACCTTTATCTTGGTAGATTCTTGACACTAAGACCTAAGTCACCAAATAACAAGATACATCTGATCACTACTGCAATTATTATTATTATTATTATTATTATTATTATTATTATTATTATTATTATTATTAAAAGATTATTATTTATTATTATTAGGAAAAAGGTAGGTTTGTTAAACAAAATGGCAGTTTCAACAGCATTTATTTTATATAGTAAACGCTCAATTCGTCTTGTCAATTGCTTTTCTTGCGCTGGAATGGTTGCAAGCAACTGACCGATATTCATTTCCGGTCAATTGCTTGCAACCATTCCAGCGCAAGGAAAGCAATTGATAAGACGAATTGAGCGTTCACTATATAAAATAAATGCTGTTGAAACTGCCATTTTGTTTAACAAAACCTGTATTATTATTATTATTATTATTATTATTATTATTATTATTATTATTATTATTATTATTATTATTATTATTATTATTATTATTAAAGATGAGCCCAATTCACATGGAACAAACCCACAGTGTCCACTGACTTGAAATTCAAGCTTCCAGAGAATATGGTGCTTATTAGAAAGAAGTAACAGGGGGGTACAGGAAAATACAGAAGGATCACGTAATAAAAAAGAAAAAATAAATTAACAAATTAATACATAAATAGATAAAATGTAAATAAATCATTAAAATGAAAGAAAAATGTAGGAATGGAGTTTTCATTCCAGGGTTCCTACAACAGCTTTTCTACTAACCTTGAGAATTGAAATTATTTTTTAGTGATAATTCATTTAAAAGGGACACCTTAGCTAAACATACAATGTACATATGATGAAAGATATGAACAAGAAAGGTAGTGCAAATACCTTCGCTATGTTACTTGATACAAAGGTCTCATCCCGAAAGTTATTAGACATGAATAAGGTATTAAGTGAGTTTTTATAAATTCACGACCACCAAACAGTGTAAGAAAATTATGCATATACATAAGATTAATAAAACGCTGACTGACTTATAGGAGACGCACATCTTTCGCTAAATTGTCTTTTCAAGAATTGTCTCCAGTGACTCGAAAGATCTAACAGAAACTTGTTTCCCCCGCCACTCACCCCCCAAAAAAGTGGGTGTTTCACTGAGCCTGACAGGTCAAGTCTTACCAGCAAGCCCCCCTAGCACGAGTAAAAATCTCAAAAGACTTTTACAGTCTGTACTGTACAAGAGATGTCAGAGTAACGACAAAAGCTGAACAATAAAAACCTTCCATCCCAATCTCTCTCCTGTAACTAGAGTCCAAACTCACTTTCAAAATATATATATATATATATATATATATATATATATATATATATATATATATTATATATATACAAAGCTTTCTTTCGATACTGATAGTTGTTTTGTATTCTTTCTTTACTATACAATTCTCCATCAAAACAATGGAAAGACGATTCTTCAATATAATCATAGCCTACTTCTCTCTCTCTCTCTCTCTCTCTCTCTCTCTCTCTCTCTCTCTCTCTCTCTCTCTCTCTCTCTCTCATTATACACCTTTCTTATGATTCTTTGGTATTTCAATAATTCACAGTAATTATGTTAAATCCAAAAAGATAATGATAATTTAAGGTGCAGAAGGAATTCTCCTTGACCAGCGGAAAATCTTAAAATAAATTTTCTTTCCATTTTCCCTTTCAAGTCGTTTTTCATCTCGATTTGCCTTCTTAATTATAGGTCACTTTTTACTCATTCCTTGCATGCGCAGACTAGGCACATCTCATGGTGCAACTGGCATCTTCTTAGAATTATCTTGTGTTGTTTAATTCGTGGCTCAGACAAACACATATTATAAGAGAAAATTAAACAGCTATAACATCCAAGACCTTATTTTTGTCGACAGAAAACGGATACGTACTGCCTTTAAAGAAAACGTACTTCGCAATATTTCATGCTTAACTATGATAAAACTCGAAGCGGTACCTTTAACTTGTAATGTTATTCTAATTAACTCCCTAACACACATATAGAAATAGTCATATACAAATATAATACATAAATACTTATATAATATAAATATATATATATATATTACTTTTATGTATATATAAATATTTCACTGCTAATTAAAATCACAACCTATAGATGTCATATTGTTTACGGTAGCAAACCTTCCAAAAGAATGTAGAAAATGATCTCAAAACTCTTCCTTCGTCCGGATAAGGCGAGCTAACATTATAATCGCGCTACCCCCAAAAATCAGAATCATTTATTCAAGATTATTCGTTCCGTACGTATATCCACAGAACTTTACGCAAACTGAACCACGGTTGAAAAAAAGGCGAACATCGCCTAGGTAAGATGCTAACTACATTCGGTATGTAAGCCCACAGAAATGTTGGATCTTTCCTAAATAGTGACCCCCCGAGGATTTTTAACCCGGTATGTATCTACCTTTGCGGCGTGTGTAGTACAAGCCCGTTGGGGATGACCTTAAAAGCATAAACGACTGTAAATATCATAAAGACAATGAACCCAAGGAAATATTAAGCCTAGATAACGACCTCCGAACTTTGCTGGGGGTCACTATCTAGGAAAGATCCGAAATGTTCTTGATACCTGTTATCCTAAGCTATATTTATCCAATTTACTTGACCGCGCTAAAGGTGTGAATTGTTCCTACACGGCCTAGATAATATCAATAATAAAAATATTCCGATTGTTTTACATTATGCTCATTTCTGTAGATTATTCATAAGGATCAATGAAAGCTGCACATGTCGAACTTCAAAAGTGGAAGGGGTGAAGAATGAAACGCGTGTAAGGTTATTTCCTGCCTGCCAGTATTCTGTATGATTTGATAAAGAGTTAGCTTTAAGCATCTACGCATATACCCACAATCAAAACATTTGTTTCCTAAAAGACAGTATACAAATGTTTTAATACAACAAGTGGGAACTTTGAATGTCGTCTTGTATCTAATATCTAGTGTTTCGCCTTTAACAACTTTTACACTGGATTATACTCCAGGCTTTTATTGTACTCAAGCCAATGATTGAGTCAAAGTTGGTATGGAGGCTAGGAGAAAAGGTGTTACGGGCCTTGTTATCCCATAACCAGGTACTTAATACAAAACATATCCGGACTCAATGATCCATGGACAATACAGCGCAACAAAGGCTTATGGATAAAAACTGATTAAATATTAATGAATTTATTAACAGTTAAGTACTAATGCCTAATTAGTGAGCACACAAATACTTAGCGTTGTACATATTAAAGTGACAATGGCAACTTCTTGGATTTTGACATCCTAACCATGCAGCTACGTATCTTGTTGAGAAATTATAAGTCTTGAAAAGTATGTCTAACTTCGGGTCGATTCAAGAATCTTCAGAAACGGATTGCAGTATCTTCCATAGTAGAAAAAGCGGTCCTTTCTCCTCCCGAGAGCTCTCTAAACACTTGCTAAGCAAATGACAATCAGCACACCAGTCTTGGTGGGGGCAGTTACAGCATATCATAAGAGTAGCACGTGCAGAAAACCGGTGTGCACAAACCGACGCACCAACGGTAATCGACTATTGTAGATCTTGGTCACGACAGTCTTCCCACTCGTCTCTCACTTTCTTCTTCGATTATAAAAGCGTAAAACGCTACCTGTGCTTCATGAAATGTCCATAAGCCCAGCTCTTCTTATAACCTTGCTTCGGCTACGTCTCCCTTAAACTATTTCAAGGCCACGGTCACACCACACTGCATCGAAGACGAGCACCTTTAACGTCTTAGTGATCGAAACTCCAGTGTAATGCAAAAAAAAAAAAAAAAAAAAAAAAAAAAAAGCAAAGGCGCCCAAGCTTTTGAGACAAGTCATTAACTGCCCAAAGGCAACAGCCACTTTGCTAGCACCTCACCTGCGTCTAGACCCAAGTCCAAAAGGAGAGAAAGCAAGTTGAGAGTTAAACAAGCAATAGATAAAAACTTGTTACAAAAGGTCTTCATTGGTTTTAAGATGAGAGGTTCCCAAAACAATTGTATCTACGCCCTTATCTAATACCTCCCACCCCCGGCCCCAGCCCCCTTCCACTTTCCTGTACTTACGTCATTTTAAACTAATGGTAAATCCTTCATAAATCATCTCATCGACGTATACATATGAAAACAAGGATTACATTACTTCCTATTCCCATCATATTTCTCTCTCTCTCTGGAACAGGACCCCTTCCACCCTCTAGTATCCCCTTCTTAGCTACTGCTTTCCATAAACCAAGGACAGGCTCCATAGTAGTTAATTACTCTTAACTATCATTGGTGCATTACCCTATTTCGTGTACGTTTTTTCACCTCATGGGTTAGCTAACACTAGCATTTTTTCCTCCTCACTTCTGCCTGTCCAACAACTCAACTCATCCAAAAAGCCCTCTTTGATACAATTAAATTCCATCTAATAGTTTTTTTCCTAATTCGAGTAGTTTCATGTCTTTTCTTGATTGTGACAATGGAAATTTTACCCTGGCACAACACATTGTGCCTAGCAGTGCATTGCTAATAACACGAAATCTATTACTTTAAAATCTCTAACCACAAACCATATGTTAACCCTGGTCTGGCAGTAAAAACACTACCATCTAGCTGAGCTAAATAGCCTTTAGTATCTTAAATTTCAAATTTTCTTTCTATTACGTTAACTTTAGGTTGCTTGCCAAATATAGAAACCATATTAGCAACAATAAATTTACCTCTTTACACAACCAGAGAACCTACCCATCAATGATTTGTCTACGTGGGAAATTAAAGTTCCCATCTCGTAAAAACCAATCGAGAACGCAGCAACAAATACTTAAGCGTGATTTAGCAAGAGAATGCACTGATCAATCCATTTTAATCAATCATTGAACAGCTAAACGCTAAAGTCGGTGAACTTCATCAAGGAGAGTTCAATTTAGTTAAGGTAAAGTTTCCAACAACGTGCTTGTTTACGCATTTTCTTTATCATATAGCCAAGTCGTTCTACGTTAGTTAGTAGAAACTGTGTATTACCTTTAAGATATTAGGACTTCATTTCCACGATCTCTTGTATATGCTTAGCTGTCATACATCTAACAAACTGTCTCTTTAGTACTTGAAAAACTAGTTTCATCAGTTTCATTGGTACTTGCACAATAGAATTAGATAAATCAGTCCTTGCAAGACCGTCACAGACGCTGTGCTTACAATATAAAGCAATTAAAACCAACGAAGGTAGAATAACCAGCTTGCAGACTTCATACTCTCTGCCTTTGAATGCTGGCAAACAAGTTTTTATCCAGGCATCAATTTCCATTAGCAGCAATTATGTTGCAGCTTAGCTAAAATTCATTGAAAATTCAAATATCCTTAAATTACATAATTTGGGACAATTAAAAACAACACTCTTCAGAAATCTTTTTATTTAACAAAGTTTAATAAAAATATCCATTGACGAACACCGTATTCACAATAGTGCGATAATCTGTCGAGGTTTGAACTGCCGTTGTTAAAAATGTCCTCACTACAGGGGAGGACAAAGTGAGTCTGGAGAAAAAGTGCATTTATTAAATTACCATCAATGGAAGGGTTTTAAGGAAAAATATTTTAGTAAACTAAATAAACATGCTTACGTTTGTGTGACGAACGTAGTGTGAGTAGTCTGCTGGATCAAATATGCATTATGTGTTATGGTGTAAATTTCCCTCGATACTTCAGTCACATAGAAGAAGTTTGATTTTGCAGTGGTAACGAATTCAGTGACAGGTCTCTCGACAAGTGTAGTAGACAGTGATACAACGTCATCCACATCAGTCTGTTGAACCTGTTTAAGAAAATTTATTATACTACAAATAATGAAATTGCTGCAAAAAATATGACAAACTATAATCACAGGAAGAATTACCTACCTGTAATGTAGTTAAAAGCACTGTGTTAACAGAGAAGCCTGTCAGCGTGATTGGCACACTGTTGAGTATAGTTTCCGTAACCGTGACAAATCTGTCAATTGTTGTAGTTTGCGTAATGGTTAAAGTCAACTGTGCTATAAAATCTGCAAAATTCTGACCAAATAAAAACTGGCCACCAGACCCACTTGTAGAACCAATATTACTGCCTGTGCTTGAAGTATCAGTGACTCCACCAAGGTTAGATCCAAATAAAGGGAGGCCACCTAGTGTTCCAGTACCTTGACTAGATCCCAAACCACTTCCAGAGCCAACAACATTACCAGTACCAGAGCCCGAACCTCCTGAAGTACCAAAGAGGGTTTGGCTTCCAAATCCAGTAGGCCTGGAACCACCGCCAGTTACAGGTGCTGATCCCAATCTCCCATCGCTTGATCCAGATGCAAATCTAGTACCACTGGCTCCTGGCCCCCTATTTGCCCCGTCAGTACCGGAACCTCCTCTGCTACCTGATCCACCAACTCCAGAGCCAGAGGAACCACCTGCAGACCCTGTCCCCACGCTCCCACTTCCAGCTGAAGTTTGTGAGCCAGCCGAGCTTGAGCCAGAGGAGCCTCCGGATCTATTAGGAGTTGTATACTGCAAAAAAGGTGATAAATCACAATTTTACCTTTGTATATTCACAAAAAAAGGTGGTACATTCTATAGTATTACTTTGCATATTAAATTCAATCACATTAATTCAAGTGAACAAATTTTTTCCTCAAGACTTACCAATCTATCTTGGGCAGTCACAAGAGAAACTGCTAATAGAAGTATTGTGGCTTTCCCTACTGTGATCTTCCCAGACATCTGAAATATGAAAATCATAATTATTAATCCATGCCCACCCAAACGCTCTGATAAATGACCTCTCAATGATCCCAAGGACAGTAGGCCTAAATTACTAGTAGTGCGCTAGGCTCCCTACTTATATTACATTAGTAAAAAAGCTAAATAAAGCTAAATATTGCAATATATTTTAATGCAGGTTTTCTGTGGCTTTGAGCATTAGTCCTCTGATATAGGCCAAATCATATACTTTAAACATAAAACTTAACCCACTGCATAGCAATTAAAAACATGCCACTGTTACCCAATCACGAAGTTTCAATTTGTGTACCTTAAAAGTTATGACAATCTAAAAAACAGACTCTGGAGCATTAGAAATTGAAGTTTTAGCAGCAATTTAATACATAACTGACCAGAATCTCTCCTGGGCTACCCCCGACATCTTAATACAAGTTTCACAAATTGGATACATTCTAGTGTCACGAAAATTGCCTTTTGGCCAAAGACTAGAAATCCACAAATATCAGTTACACAGTAATATAATATAACCATGAAAGACTGCCGAGACCAGGAACTAAAATTTATTGCATTTAGATTCAGATTTAATCATGAAGCAGACTTCGTTAATGCTTTTATATGCAAGCAATAATATTTAGGTCATTAATGCTTTATACCTAAGCAATAGTATTTACGGTCATGAAATCAGATAGCCAGCAAAATTTAAGTCATTCTTCCTTGCACTCTTATTCAAAGAGAATTTATACTCTGTCGTTAGAATCACTACACTAGAGAAATGCTTTGTTTTTTTTATTTTACAAAACTCCACCGGGGTTGGGTGAATCATCAAACAAGCCTAAAAATTATAGATGTATAGATATATGTGTAGATATATATTAACGATAATTTTGGTTAGTCTAAAAACTAGTACGGCAAAGTTACCGATGCAGTCTCTAACCCTAAAGATAAAACAAGGAATGAGACCCACAAACAGTTCCCAAACCGTCGAGGAGACTATTCGAAGACACTTGACTAGATGGTTGAAAATCTGTGCGCTTCAGTTTCAGAGGCACAAAAATAATGGTAGAAAATCTTTGTGCTTCAGTTTCAGAGGCACAAAAAAAAAGTGAAATACTAGCCCTGACCCTGTCCTCTAGCGTTACGCTCTACAAATTATGAGAAATACTTAGGTACTTCACGAAAGTTCCACTGAATATAACAGGAAACTAAGAAAAATTCATGAACACTAACACAATCCATAGCTGTACAACTTTTAAGCCATGCTAAGTTTAAAAACATAGTTACAAGATCAAGCCCAAAATCCCTTAAAGAAAAACCATGCACTATTCATAATTTAGCGAGAGAATCGTCAATACTTCACGGTTCCAAACATAGGCCCTGGGGTCCAAAAGAGCCTAACGGTCATAACTGAAAAGAGCCTTTATAAAAATTCTACTCGCAAATTTAAAAGCTTTCTTCTCTCACTTAGAAAACAAAATCCATCTTGAAAGACAAGTTCACCACGTAAAAAAAAAATGCACAACAAAATTAGATCTTGAAAATCAGCTGCAACAAATAATCACAAAACCACAAAACCGTACTCACATCCAAAAAATTACTTACTTTAGCGAGTAAATATACTACAACTTTTTGTTAAATGAGACAAACATGTGAAGAAACAAGTGGCGACTGTCTACCGAGAGGATAAACGTTCCTGCTTAGTTCGTCTCCACCAAGGACCATGGAAAGGGGTGACTTGTTTCTGGTGTTATCGTTAGTTCTGGTGTCACTCACTAGATGGCAGAAAATGCAGTCGCAACAGTACGAATAAGAATTAGATGAGACGCTGAAACTCGCTGATATCAGCGGCAATGTTTATCAGTGGACAAAGAATCATTGATATGAAAATATCCCTTCAACTCGAGCTTCCCTCCTCAAATAGTCAGAATGGTCTGATAGAAGTACTGTACTTTCTAAATGAAAGGGAAATAAATAAAGTGGCTGGTCATTCATTATCTTCTTGGTTATAAGAGCACTTGAGAGTCACAAACTCACTGCCATGCATGGAATAACATTCAACATTTTATTTTATAATTTTCTTTTAATTTCCGTAATTTTTACAATGAATAAGACGGTCTATAAATGAATAAATATTGGTTAAACAGGATGTAACCGTAAAATATTCGAACCACACGCCAATTGATATTTTATGATTGTGATAAAATATTTTCATTAAATTCACTTCCGAATTTTATATTCAACATTAATGTTATATGAAATGAGAGTTAAAGATTAAATATTACTTGTGCACTGAAGATTTTGGGTATAAAGGGACTGCAATATGATTACGTAAATTCCATATATTGTAACAGTTATCATAGTCACATCAGTGACCTTGATTATTCATCATTCATATCTGACATGAGAGGGAAGATAAATCGTTATAAAAAACTAACCTGTCCCGATTTACATCATATATTCAGAGACGAAATTCGGTTTTCTCATTGTCCTTGATGGGACCTCATATGGATGAACTGCCTCTGTAGCCCAGCTCCATTTTATAACATTCCTGTTTGTATCTGCCGTGTCTAACAAGATGTAATAGTACCTTCTTTCTTAAGGAAAAATAATTTGGCTAAATCCCTCGCTATTGTTCTCGTACCTTGCCGTAATGCATCAAGCAACCGTAATCACACAATATTTGCATTGCAAATTCTCTAGTTTCACGTGTGGTACCAGTTTCAGCCGCTTCAAAAATAGGTTGTAATTAAATTTCATTATCTCTCTATCTATCAATCTATCTATATATAAACAACATATACTGTATATACATACAGTATATATACATACATACACTTGCTTCAACAACAAACAGCAAGCACAACGACCTTGGGTGTGATTGAAGGTCGTTGTGCTTGCTGTTTGTTGTTGAAGCAAGTGTATGTATGTATATATACTGTATGTATA
Source organism: Macrobrachium rosenbergii (assembly GCF_040412425.1). NCBI lineage: Eukaryota > Metazoa > Arthropoda > Malacostraca > Decapoda > Palaemonidae > Macrobrachium > Macrobrachium rosenbergii. The sequence continues at coordinate 22,539,134 of NC_089781.1, forward strand.
TACAGTATATGTTGTTTATATATAGATAGATAGATAGATAGATAGAGAGATAATGAAATTTAATTACAACCTATTTTTGAAGCGGCTGAAACTGGTACCACACGTGAAACTAGAGAATTTGCAATGCAAATATTGTGTGATTACGGTTTCTGCTACAATATCTATCTTGCTAGTTCCACTAAAGTACCATTGCATTCAATCACATTTCATATCCTTTGCAAAAATGTAAAATGTTCTTTGAGCATTTTTCCGGGCCAGGGAAATCTTAATGAAAAAGTCTTTTTTGATATTTCCATCCTTTGGACTTTATTGACATTTCCATCCTTTGGACTTTAGTGACATTTCCATCCTTTGGACTTTATTGACGTTTCCATCCTTTGGACTTTATTGACATCTCCATCCTTTGGACTTTATTGACATCTCCATCCTTTGGACTTTATTGACATCTCCATCCTTTGGACTTTATTGACATCTCCATCCTTTGGACTTGACTGACATCTCGATCCTTTGGACTTTATTGACACTTCCATCCTTTGGACTTTATTGACATTTCCATCCTTTGGACTTGATTGACATCTCCATCCTTTGGACTTTATTGACATTTCCATCCTTTGGACTTTAGTGGCATTTCCATCCTTTGGACTTTAGTGACATTTCCATCCTTTGGACTTTATTGACGTTTCCATCCTTTGGACTTTAATGACATTTCCATCCTTTGGACTTTATTGAAATCTCCATCCTTTGGACTTTATTGACATTTCCATCCTTTGGACTTTATTGACGTTTCCATCCTTTGGACTTTATTGACATTTCCATCCTTTGGACTTTATTGAAATCTCCATCCTTTGGACTTTATTGACATTTCCATCCTTTGGACTTTATTGAAATCTCCATCCTTTGGACTTTATTGACATTTCCATCCTTTGGACTTTATTGAAATCTCCATCCTTTGGACTTTATTGACATCTCCATCCTTTGGACTTTATTGACATCTCCATCCTTTGGACTTTATTGACATTTCCATCCTTTGGACTAACATGTAGCTTTATTTAGTGAAAATACGGGACGCTAATAACGGTTTCAAAAGTGTGTTTGTAACATTATCAAATTAAAAGTTGCAACTCGCAATCGAGAATTCGCCAATCTTTTTATCTGTTTACATTATGTTCATTATTGAGGTCCTCGATTACGCGATGTTCGTTTTCTATATTGAAAACAGAGCAACACTAGAAAACGTGTAGGCTGGGTGTGCCTATAGTTTTAGGTATAACAAAAATTTCCTTAAATACCTGCCACCTCGTGAACTACAATGAAAATAACCCTGTTATAAAATATTTCTCATTATACTACAACATCGCTGTATTAATGTAGACAACTTCACAACTTTACGTTAGCCTAACACACACACACACAAACACACGCATGTATACCTAAGGGAACTAGTGAAGATGTGTATGCCATTCCTAGGATTTACTTATGAATTTGTACACTCAGTTTTCAACACTGTCGGTTGAATTACGAAACATTTGCTGTAATCCTCAAATAACGTAATATAATTTTAATAATGCCAACAATGAGGACAATAAAATTACTAACTTACCGACATGTACTACACTACCAGTCATGCCGTGATTATCAAGTATAGTCCTAAAAAGACACTGAACTAACACTACAAAGGACAGGAAACAATGGACCAAACTATCTTGACAAGTGAACCCAGCACTTCTATGGAAAGCGACACATCCCCAAAGTATTACAGTAACAAAAATTAAATGCTACATGCATAACAAAATGCTAAGCAAAGAACTGGCGAAGCAAATGCCATACAAGTCACTGGGGTTCTGACAATATTGTTATCACAGCCGTACACTGCTCGACACCACAGTTATAAAAATATAGTGAAAAGTCATAATAAACACCGAAATGAACAGACAAATTAAGCTGTTACTGAAGAGGCCATAACAGGTACACAGACTTGTCCATGGTGCTACCAACGAAGCCATTACACACACAGCGAGACGGAGAGGTCCCCATCCTCCCGTCGCAATGTAGAATTATGTTGATAGAAAAATGAAAACAGCAAATAATCCTTAAAAATCCTTAACAGAAAATGGGGGAAAAAAAATAAAGATTAATAGTGTAATTATTGTCATGCCACTCCCTCTCCCACCCCACCGCCCAAAAAAACCCAAAACAAAGAACAACATAAAAACAGGATGGAAATTCAAAAAAGCACCTTTAGTACGTTACTGGAGGCAAGAGCTCACAAACATCGACTCAGAAAGGAAAAATTGATGATAGATATTAGTTTTGCCACATGAAGAATGAAGACAAAGCAATTTTTTGGAAAGTCCTGTATATAGGAAGTCTACATAAAACAAGTAAAAGTAATGTTTAAAAATCTTAAATATGAAAGCATACAGAGTAATTTAAGCATTTCCAAACTTGGACACCTACGAAACCTTAGGTGTAATTGCAGCATACAGACGGTAAACCTCATAAAATAAACATGTAACGTACTGGAAAATTTCTACTGAAAGGCTTACGATCGAAAGGAGGCTTTCGTATAATGCCTGACATATAACAGTTCTGTATAAGGAATGACCATTATGTTCTCCGTTTTTTTTTTCATAAATTCAAGGAAGTCTGGTTAAAACTACTGGATTCTCGATATGACTTCAGAGAGTGAAACCAGCTAGGCAGTATGATAAGAGTCCTTTGACTTAATTACTGCTTCAGAGCATGAAACTGATAAATAGAGTAAGCGATGGTTCAATAGAAAGCCTGCAAGCACGTTTATTAATGCCTCCACCTGCGCATGAAGGGACAAAATGGTAAAGAAAAATGGATGGAAATTAAACTTTTGGCAATTAATGATGCCCATTTTACAAACCGTTCTACTTCTTCAAACCAAAATTGCCATTCCAAGTTTATTGGTGAAATATATAGTAGATTTTTCCGTAAAACTATCACGGACTATAACATTTTCTATGTGGTGTTCACAGATGTTTAAAATCTTCTGATAACAACATCAGCAAAGGCTCCTTGCATCTAAACTCTGGAACCTTTTCAGTCATCTACTTCCTGTATAAAAACGGGAGCCAATAACCTAATGTCGTAACGCCAATCTTAGTAGCCATGAATCACTCAATCAATCCTGTATAAAACACGAATCGCATTTTCTGATGCATCTGACATCTTCAATGCATCTCATGGAAACTCCATTCTCTTGTTTTTTTTTTTTTTTTTTTTCCTTTTGGAGGGCACATAATTTGCGAGATTTATAGTTTCCGGTCTCATTACACCGGAATTAGCTTAATTACATTATCATACGTATGCCCGGGAAGTTAGATTATCAAGAGGGTTTAAACTAGTGTTACAAGAATATTATTTTGGTTGCATTCATGAAGGATACGTTTTCAAAGAGGTTGTTTTAATTAAGTATCTCAGAGTTACAAGTTTAACATTTTCCTCTTTCAATTGTAGGTATATTTTCCAAGTTGGAAAATATCTAGAAGGATACTACATCTCATGCTATGAGAGAGAGAGAGAGAGAGAGAGAGAGAGAGAGAGAGAGAGAGAGAGAGAGAGAGATGATACAGCTATTAACTTTCACGTATCAAACTGGTTAAAATAAGAAAGTGGTATCGTAATAAAATCAAATCATACTCACAAAATCTAAGAAAACAAATAATGAAAATCTTAGGATGTCCAACGATCATTAGGAAGAAAATTACCCAAACTTGCAACTTCAAACTTAAAGTTAAGTTCAGTATACCTTAGTTTAACCAGACCAATGAGCTGATTAACAGCTCTCCTAAGGACTATACTGGTTACCTAGCAACGGGACCTACAGCTTATTGTGGAATCCGGACCAAATTACAACGACAAATGAATTTCTATCACCAGAAATAAATTTCTCTAATTCTTCACTGGCAACTTGAAAGTGATACGAAACATTATATTCCCATAGAACATTCATATGAGGGAAAAATAAAGATATCGTGCTTGGAATGACCCCCACGAAGTGCCTGTGTAAAAATTCACTTTTTTCCGACTGAAATGGAGTGTTGGTAAAATTAGCCAGAAACACCATATCCACTTAGCAATCAAGTTTCCCATCATATGACTGAAATGGTAATATCTTAGTGTTAAATTTTTGAGTAATTATTTGTACTTCTGAAAACACATAAATATATATATATATATATATATATATATATATATATATATATATATATATATATATATATATATATATATATATACATATGTACGTATGTATGTATGTATACAATATACATATGTATGTATGTATGTATGTATATATATATATGTGTGTGTGTGCGTGTGTGAGCAGAGACAGAGAGAATGTTAACTGATTAAAACGTTCTCTTCTTTCGCTTCGACATGCACAAAATGACGCAGGTGCTTTTCCACTTGTTGCAGTCTCGCAGTCTTCCAGACAGACTGATTAATTTGGGTCATTTTCACAATCTCAGTCTGAAATCTTAGACTGAAATCTTGAACTCCCCGGAATACAGCACCAGGAATGACAATGTTTACTCCGAAACTAAATCAGAAAGTGTCAACAGCTACCGGATGTGCCACACAGTCTTTTCTCAGCATTTTTTTTTTTTATTCTTCGGAATAAATCGTATCTCGACTGACCTACAGAGAATTTAGGATACGTAATTTTTACGTCGAACAACGCAAAAAGTTTTAAAGCGACTTCCGATCGCAAACGGGAGAGGAAGCGTCACGCATGCGTAGGAAATATCCGATGAGCAGCCACACTCCTCTCTCTCTCTCTCTCTCTCTCTCTCTCTCTCTCTCTCTCTCTCTCTCTCTCTTCTTTATTTTGTAACATCACGAATTCCGTAGGTAAATGTCTCGGTCTCGGCTTTCCACAGAAGTATGAATCTTAAATTCTGATCCTAGCTCACCCACCAAAACTTTCCTGGCGGTCGACTCTAACCGAATTTCCCGCCCTTTTCTCCTCCCGAAATACTATTGACTTATTCCGGGGGAAAACCGCCTGGGGGAATTGCGAACAGCTGGGGAGCAGACGTTCCCATTGGTCGAGAGCAGACGCTCGACCAATGGGAGCGTGGAGAGCGATAAAGGTAGGTTCGCAGAGCCGAAGCGGCTTGAGGGTGACGATGGTCTAACTGAATTTTCCCGTGACTATGGCGAAGATCAGGCCAGTGTTAGGTATTCTTGCAGCGCCCCGCACCTCTGAAAGGACAAATTGACTCCGGTAGTGGTTGTAGGAGAGAGAGAGAGAGAGAGAGAGAGAGAGAGAGAGAGAGAGAGGGTGCAGAGGAGATAGAGTGGGATATTGAGTGGGATATTGAAGGTGCGTTCGTGAGGTTGAAATGGCTGTGAAGGCTAATTTGCTGGTAAAGAATGAGGAGTCGGTAGATGCAGCTGGGTTACTCTCCTCCTCCGAAATTATTATTATCTGGGGAATAATGAATTAGAGATGATTTGCACAGGAGAGAGAGAGAGAGAGAGAGAGAGAGAGTGTCTGGCAGTTTCCGGAGAATATCCTGGGGGCTTGGGATTGTGTTCTTGCTATTTTTTTTTAAAGAACTGAACAGGTCTGTGATAACAGTTCCGTATTAAATATGAAGGGTAGGCATTAATGACCAGTTTCTGTTAACCACGGTTTCTCCTAAGCTGCGCTTTAATAAAATTAAAGTATTATTATTATTTATTATTATTATTATTATTATTATTATTATTACTATTATTATTATTATAAGGAAGACTGCGATGAGTCAATATAAAATTAACTCATATAATGCAACCATCCTATTTGACAGGACTTCTTCTTCTTCTTCTTCTTCTTCTTCTTCTTCTTCTTCTTCGTCTTATTATTATTATTATTATTATTATTATTATTATTATTATTAGCAGCAGTAGTAGTAGTAGTAGCAGTAGTAGTAGTAGTAGTAGTAGTAGTAGTATCACAATCGTTGCTCAAACCGTGTCCTTAGTAATAAGTATTAAAAAAAAAAACCCTCCTACGATTTTACAAATACCATCCAAAAAAAATCCTACAGCAATACAATTCACGATAATCCTCAAGTCTCAAATTTTCCATAAACACCCTTCTCACAAACAGACGACAATACCAACCTAATTACACAAATAACAAAACATACAGAACCAGTCATCCGAAGCGAGAGAGGACGCATAATCCGCGCGGAGTATTACAAGTCTAAGAAATTATCATTCCAGAGAGGAAATCTCAGTCTCTCTATTCAGCGATTCCGTCCCTCCTCCCTCCCCATTAACTGACATAGAAAGATCAATAGGGGGAATATGAATCGTGCATTAAGTTCGCCTGTTGCCTGAGTGCCAAACATGGGACAAGGTCCAAGTGGTTCCTCTCTCTCTCTCTCTCTCTCTTGGTAAGAGAGTCTGCTCATTCTCACACAATTTGATTAGGATTCGAATCTTTTAAGTTCTGTGTTGCTTACAAGTTGGAGACGTCAAGACTACTGACTAATAATTCTACAGTTGGTTGCTTCTGAGACAACTAACTACAGGTGAAATGATACACAGAATTATTATGAGCCGGAAACATACTGACTCACTCTCTCTCTCTCTCTCATATATATATATATATATATATATATATATATATATATATATATATATATATATATATATATATATATATATATATATATATATATATATATATATATATATATATATATAAATAATATATATATATATATATATTATAAATAATAATATATACATACATATATATATACAGTATATATATATATATATATTGATATATATATATATATATATATATATATATAAACACAGCAAGATAATGATAAGTTAGAAATAAAAGCAAATAAACAAACAAATAACTTGCTGCATAGAAAATAGCAAAGAAAGTCAAGATCCACTGCAAAGCTGATGCGTTTCAACTCAATAAAATCGGCATCACTACTAACGCCTGGAGGACTATTTCCAGCCAATGGAAGTAAAGACTTCCAAGGCTGGGCATGACTCTAAAGGCGATAATAAAAGTCACTTGTTCAACTGGAGTTTGTGAAAATTGGCCACAAAGGATATCATCCAGCGATGGTCTAAAGTCTAGTGACCACTGCCTTTGGCAAAAGGCAATTACCACCTTCACTTTGCAGGTCTTACTAGTCAAATATCATGCCTAACATTTTCGAGACAAACAACCTTACTTAACTTTGCAAAGTGATTATATAGATCTTTCTTAAAATTTTCAGGTGCTAAAATTTTAAATCTGGCTTTGATATCTTTATTAAGCTGATTATTTTCTGTTGTGTGAAACTAGGGCATGAGAAGCACTCTGATCCCCTCTTTGTCCCCACACGCCTCTGCTCTGCTTCAATCTTAAGGTTGAATTTATCTTCATTCTTTTTTAGCATTATTTTTTCGTCTCTTAAGACCTAAAGATAATTATGTTTTATCTATACGGCCTAAAGATAATTATTTTTTTTATCTCTACGGCCTAAAGATAATTATTTTTTATCTCTACAGCCTAAAGATAATTATTTTTTTTATCTCTACAGCCTAAAGATAATTTCCTCAACATAAAAATTCCTCCCAGATAGGACTTCCGCTCAAGATATTATGGACACGAAGCCATTTTTGTCTGACCCTAAAAATTCAATACTGATAATCAGCTTCTAAACTTTCTATGCTGACTTCAATTATTTAACCTATCTAGATAATAAGGAAGGCGCATTACATTAGCAAACGCAAGTAGAAAAAACATTTTCTTTCCACGCATAATACTTGCTAAATCTCGCACATTAAAGCTGCAAGATTCAGTCAAAGCACTCTAACTTAATGATAGATGACTCATCAAATTACACCGATAAAAGGGGGATATTTAATTAAGCGTGAATTAATGGATTTCACGGGTTCTTTCGATCTGATAAAGAAATACGGAGTCGCCTTCCAAACAAGAGACTTTTAAAATAAGAGACTTTATTTAGGGAACTAATGGAAAAACCAGCGGGTCTTTGAGGGGATATACCGCGCAAGGCTTCGAAGCTGTGATTGACTGGGTCATTGAAGAAATGTCAGCCGTAAGAAACGACAGCGGCGAACAACAAAGGTCCATAGAGGAACGATCAGTAGCCTTTTCTCCAGTGGGATCAAGCGCCACTACATAAAACCATTTTTTGGAGCTTATAAATATAGCCCCAATGAAGGATCGGAATCCATCAACGAACTGACGGGGCGTTGAAGCCGTTAAAAGCGCTCTCGAGACCTGGCCTTGCGTTGAAGAGTTGAGGGCTAAATGGATGGTTAGAAAAGTGGGTGAGAGAGGAAGAGAGGGGAGGGAGAGAGAGAGAGAGAAAAAAAAAGAGGACAAGAGAGAGAGAGAGAGAGAGAGAGAGAGAGAGAGAGAGAGAGAGAGAGAGAGTATATAACGGTTTAATAAGGTTACTCTTACCTTCAAGTACTTTATTGCCTTTACTAATAAACTCATCTTTCCGACCCGCAAGCGCTATAAAACACACTAACCAAACATTAGAATTTCCCTGGGAAGAAAGGAAAAAAAACACAAAAAAAAAAAAATGAACACTCACTCTACCATCAAAATTAATAAAGGATAGATTGAAATTCCTGCCGCTATACCCACCAACTCTAACTTCACCCCATTTATATACTACCCTTTCCCGAACTCCCCCTCTTCAAAAGGCTAGCAGGAGAGAGAGAGAGAGAGAGAGAGAGAGAGAGAGAGAGAGAGAGAGAGAGAGAGAGAGAGAGAGAGAGAGATAAAGGTGGGTCTAGTGGACATTTTTGAACTTCCCCATCCAGCCTACGTAAGGTAATAAAGCCTGGCTGTTTCCTACATTGTTACGAAATACTTGTACAGTTTTTAAATTCTTAATTCTCTGCCAGGGAAGTCCATCGCTTACAAGGCTCCAGGGCTCATTGCCTGCTGGAAGGCGGGAATGCAGAGTATGATTTTGGTACGGGCATTAATTCCTGGAAGGATTTTTATTAACTGCACGTTTTGAATATTCCCCCGTCCGAGCTGCTCTTGAAGTAGTTGGGCGATGATGATGATGATGATGATGATGATGTGAGAGTTGAAAAAATGCTCGTGCTACCATGCGATATTATGGCCTTTTTTTTTTTTAATCAGAGAATGTCATTCTCTTTTCAGATCCTTCCTCTCGTTCTCTTTCATAGCGTGTTTTCTTTTTAAATAAGTGGAGTTTTACTATGCAGTTTGGGTTCAGAATCAGTTTATTTTGAGGAGCTGACAAACTAGTCAAGTTTACTGATGGGGATACCAAATGATTGACTGACTGATTACAGGTCCTCTGGCGTTGTGATATCACAGAAGCGTGGAGCAGACAGGGAAATGGTGCACTGTGTCTGGGGTGGTTCGACGGGCTGCTGCATATGCATGTTAGTTAGGTTTTCTTTGGACATGAGTCAAATAATGAAATTGATGGAGTCTTCTGTCTTGTATTTTAGCTGAAACCAACTTTGTATGAAGAATTTATATAATTACATATAAATATATATATATACATATATGTAATATACATTCATACATACATACAGTCACACATATATGCACACACATATATAATATATATATATATATATATATATATATATATATATATATATATATATATATATATATATATATATATATATATATATATATATATATATATATATATATATATATATATATATATATATATATATATATAAATGACTATCAGGATATAGGTCTCTTAAATAACGTGATTGTGTGTTGATGAATTAAAATTATGTTTTACCTAATTTTTAATTCACTCCCTAACAGGAAAACCTAATATTCCAAAAGGATATATAATAATAAAATTGTCATATATTCCCTTTAGGGTAATATTAGGCTCTAATATTAGAAAAGGTACCAAAAAGGTTTGGTAAGAACAGGTTAAAATATCCATGTAAATGTGGGCGTTTTTTACTTTTATACACTTTCTAAGCATTGCGTTACATAACGCCACTGTAATATTTCAAATACTTTCTAAATATCAATTAAAAAAAAAAAAAAAAACTTTTTGTCTGAGTCATATGCCCTTTCCTTTCCCCACTGATTTTCCTTTTCATCCTTTTCCCTCTCCCTCCTCCTCCTCCTCCTCCTCCTCTTCCTCTTCCTCCTCAACCACGTTACCCTCCTCAGCCTTCTTGCAAAGCATTCCCAAGTAATTAACCTTCCTCTTACAAGCGCCTCCACATATTTATAGTCTTTATAGCCCCTCGGCGTAATTTCCCCTCGTTGAATTTTTTTCTTATTTTATTACTATTAAGCCATTTGCATGTTTCTCTTTTATTAATTGATTTTTAATTACCATTTTTCTAGTGTTGGGATTCTGTATTCCTAGTCACATGCACACATACACATACACACGCACACGCACACACACACACACACATATACACACACACACACATATATATATATATATATATATATATATATATATATATATATATATATATGCACACACACACACACATATATATATATATATGTATGTATGTATATGCATGAATATGCAGTATCATATTTATATGCATGATATACAGTATATGTATATATGTATGCATATATAATATATTCATGCATATACACATATTATGTGTATATGCATGAATATATATGCTCATATGTAAGAATGTATGTGTATTTATATATGTATATATATGAGCATATATGCATATATGTATGTATGCATGTGATATATATATATATATATATATATATATATATATATATATATATATATATATATATATATACATCACACACACACACACACATTCCCTGATATATAATCTTCTCTTTTGCCCCAGCTCCTTCAAAACCCCAAGACTGCTTCTTCTTCTTCCATTCAGTGAGTGTTAGAAACACCTGAATAAGGCTCATCAGTAGCAGCAACCCCTAACTATAGACTCATTTATGAAGAAGAAGAAGAAGAAGAAGAAGAAGAAGAAGAAGAAGAAGAAGAAGAAGAAGAAGGAGAAGAAGAAGAAGAAGAAGAAGAAGCAGCCTTGGCATTTTGTACGTTGTGTGGTCAGAAGGGAAGACGAACCTGGGGACACACTTGAGGAGGGAAGATGGACGATTTGACATTTTGTGACACAAAAGTGAAAGGGCACTGAGTGCAGGAGTGGAAAGAAAACGAGGCTTAACAACATCGCTTCAGCATCCCTAAACACTGCCAGTCATCTGTTTCTTGGAAACACTAGCATTTGCTAGCTATTAAGATCCTTCAATTCCAACGCCTCTTTTAACTCTCTGTAGCCAAGCTCTTTCCACACTACAAGTTCCAACTGTAAAATTTCTTGGCGTTCATGTGCGCCTCGAAGAGCTTATCCCCTTTACTATCAAACTATACACACGACTGTTTCGTGACACTAGGTTCTCCTGTCATCTTCCCGATTTCAAAAAAATGGCAGTTCCGTCTTTGCTTCACGAGTTAGGAGAGGTTACACTTGTGGAATCCAGTAGTTTGTACGCCTGAACACAACCGTGAGCAATTGTAAAGACTTTTTAATCGGTACAAATAGTTGTTAAGTGTTTTTCATGCCTACTGGTCAACATCTTTTAAACAAATCAAAAGTGAAATAACCATTTACTGGAAGGTGTGACTTCCAAAACGACCACGGGCCAAACAATTGGAATGTGGTGGGTAAAAAAAAAAAAAGTTACATAAAAGGCTCACATGAGATGTGATTTTAATATATTTAATAAAGATTTTAGTCATATTTATTTTATATACTAAGTATATATTCTGAATATAAAAGTTTAATATATACTTATTTCTTGTTGGTTCTATCTAATATCATTCTCCATTTTTTACGTTCATATCTTAACACTGAATTTTACTAGTATGTCATCATTCACCTATTCATTATCAATCATATCATTAATTTGTATATTTCACCTTCATTGCGGCGCTGAATAATCCTGATGGGTTCCGTCGCTTGGTCTTCAAGACCTAGATTTCATAATCAATCAATATTAGCATAGGATTCTACCAGGAAGAGAAACAACTACTCCACCTTGTGGGTAGATGGACTTCAAATCTGGTCCCTTCCACGGGCGCCATTTTCCCAGAAAGAGCCAGCAGCTTTAGTTCGCACCGGCGGAGTTCAGTAGCATTTGCTATTTAGTCGGTGGTTATGACACAGAGGTGAAGAACGACAGAGGTTGGATTTAAGGGACTGTAAACTCTTTCCGGGATTAATAATGATAAAGATGTGGTGAACTTACACTGGGCATTTTGTTAAAAGGTAACAATGCTGGCTGGCCCTAACAACACGGCATGTGCTTCTGAATAATAACGTTACAACCAGAGATTCTGTTCTACCGGCAGAAAATGAAATGTTAATTGCACAACTTGTCTCACAAGGAGGAGGAGGAGGAGGAGGAGGAGGAGGAGGAGGAGGAGGAGGAGGAAGAAGAGAAGAAGAAGAAGAAGAAGAAGAAGAGAAGAAGAAGAAGAAGAGAGAGAGAGAGAGAGAGAGAGAGAGAGAGAGAGAGAGAGAGAGAGAGAGAGAGGAAAGCCATCTTTCTACCTATAACAGGCAACGTGATGAAGTCTTTGCATACCACCATTCACAGGGTTTTATTGAAAATACCTCGCATAACCACCCATGAAAATCAACTAAAAATTATAGGCAGGGTAAAAATAACGTCACCTGGAAATGCGATGCGAAGTCTCTCTCGGCAACGCCAAACACAGTCAATATTTTTTTGTTCTTTATCTTTATCGATCTTGACCGAGCTTTTAAGATAGGTCATACTTGGTCCGGAACGAGTTCGGAAGCCCAGATGAATCAGATCGTCCGTGAAGTCCTCAAAGATAAAATCCCGTGAAGCTATAAACTGATGGAGGTCAGAAAAAGGGCACCTTTGACGTGAACTCAAACACAAACACGCAAACACTATATATATATATATATATATATATATATATATATATATATATATATATATATATATATATATATGAAAAATTTTGTTAGTTTCTAATTGGTTTTTAGCAATATTAATATATATATATATATTTTATATATAGTTTCTAATTATTTTTATATAATATTAATATATATATATATATATATATATATATATATAATAAAATTGCTAAAAAACTAATTAGGAAACTATCAAAATTTAAATCACACCAAAATTTCAAAAGAAAAACTTAAGTTATATTATATCATTCTATGAACATATATAACAACTATATACATACATACACACACACACACACGCATACACAGACATGGCAGAACATATATAAACTCACATATAACCTTCGTTGTTATGAACTGCTGAGTATTAACAGCGAAATTGCAAATCAAACATATCGACAAGAAACGCGAAACTAGTATAAATTCAAACCAACCCACGGACTAAATGGTGCAGTTCGTTTAATGAAAGCTGCTTACTAAATAGACTGCTTCCAACTTAGAGCAGGAAATATTCAAGGTCCCTCGCATATTGATATATTCGTTTATGAATTCAATCGAATGTGCAGATATCAGTGTGGGGGAAGAGAGAGAGAGAGAGAGAGAGAGAGAGAGAGAGAGAGAGAGAGAGAGAGAGAATTACATCTGAACTTTATAAAATTCATTACTGACGTACTGACAGACATAGGGCTGACACACAACACAATTCTAACAAAAAATGATGATGATGATGGTGATGATGATGATGACGATGATGATGCTAATAATGATGATATCATCAATAAAAAAAAACAGTATCTTCGAGTAGCTATGGTATAAGTTGGCCCGTCAAAAGCGTTTATAGCTCCCCCCCACCCTCCAAAAGCAATTTTTATAGCTTCCCACATATTACAGCAATTACGAATAAGTTACTTATTCTTATATTTTCGTATATATATAAACACTTCTTCGGGACAAAAAATCTCCAAAATTCTGGCACAGAGTGGAAATCCTCTAGGCACGAACACAGCTTGGTCAGGGGGGGGCTGCATGTCTGAGTCCATATAAAGGTGGAGATATGGGACAATATGGGATCCTTCCCTGAAAAGAAGCTCTTCGTCCTGTATTTCATAACGCCTGGGGAAAAAAAGGTTAGGTAAAGAAAATATATAAAAGAAAAAAAACAAAAACGTTTTCACGGCTGACGTTGAAGGGGATATTTTGGCATGCTTGCGCTCATTTCCCTGTAATCATACCCGGGGGCGGTCTAAAACTCGTAGGAAGTCTTGTATCTCACATAACAGGACTCTCTGCAGGGGGGCAAAAAATCCCCTCAAGAATGGTAAAGGATTACTCTTGTTCAAAGCATTCTCATGGTAAAGGATTACCCTTGTTCAAAGCATTCTCAAGTCGAGGATTCGAAACTCCAGGTTCAAGATCATTAGCCTTATAATCATCTAAATATATAATAAATAACAAAAGTCTTGGGTGAATCAAATGAATGTTTCCTCATTTGTATAATAATAATAGTAGTAAGACTCACTTCCCAAGAAAAACATGTTGCTAAACTGAATAGCAGGCGTGCTTTACATAACTTGAGCTCCTCGTTGGACGGGTTGGTATCGTTCTCGACTACCACTCTGCTGGGCAGGCGTTCGATTCTCCGACCGGCCAATGAAGAATCAGAGAAATGTATTCCTGGTGATAGAAATTCCTTTCTCGTTATAATGTGGTTCGAATTCCACAATAAGCTGTAGGTCCCGTTGCTAGGTAATCAATAGGTTCTTAGCCACGTAAAATAAATCTAATCCTTCAGGCCAGCCCTAGGAGACCTGTTAATCAGCTCAGTGGTCTGGTTAAACTAAGGTACACTTACTTAATTTTACATAACTTGAAATGAGTGTATAACTTTAAAAGGATATATGCAGTCACGTAGTCCATTACATCAAAGTCAATAGAAATTACCTGTGAAGAATTCGAGAAGCTTGGTCTTTGCTTGCTATTATTGTTATTACTCAGGATAAAAATCTATTTCTAAAGAAGAAGCCAAAGGCACTGACTTGGCAATGAAAGTTCCACTTGGAACAAGTCACAGCCCAGTGTTTCAATACACTGGTTGCATGGTCAACTTGAGAATGGAGCCTCGAATTACCCAGTAGCCACAAGGAGAGAAGCAGATATTCCACTAAATTAAACAATACATGGCTGAATGTAGGCGATGTAAACGTCCTCGAACCGTCTTTATATATCGAGTATAATTCCCCCACAAAAATCGTACGCAAACTTCACGACAATATTCATCAAAAACCTCACAGTGATATATTCTATCACTTGCTACTCGACAAATAAAATTGCATTTGGGTGGAAGAGAAGGCAAACGCTTCCCCATTTGGGTAAGATGGTCTCCGATTCCACTTGAGCTTTGCTCCCTCGCCGTTTCAGCTCTCCGAAGTTTTTGTTGGAGGAAATCTTCGTCACTTTTTAAAACTTAGAGATTAGAGGGAAGAGCTCGGCAGATAAGAGGAAGGAGGCCCTATGGATGCATAACTATCCGGGTTGAAGTGATTATTATTTCCTTGAACACTCTGATTACAGCCACGAAGAGAGAGAGAGAGAGAGAGAGAGAGAGAGAGAGAGAGAGAGAGAGAGAGAGAGAGAGTACACCTGTACAGACAAACACTATTCTCTGTTACTTTTATCCTAAACCGTTTTGTTTGTTCACAAGCACTAAAGACGTCTCTCTCTCTCTCTCTCTCTCTCTCTCTCTCTCTCTCTCTCTCTCTCTCTCTCTCTCTCGGAGAGATTTCCTAAGATCTCGTAGCCTCTAATTGCCAACGATCAGGCCTTCCGACTTTAATATCAAACAGTTCTTTTGTTCTTTTAATCTCGCCTGAGGCCCCTGGGTTTAATTGTGACTCGCGAAAAGGATGTCGTTTGGAAGGGCTGGGACATTTAAACAGGATCGTCGGAGCTTCTAACTTGAGTATTCAGTAATGAGTGAAAAAACATTTCCACTATAACATCTCTCTGCTTTCCACATCTCCCAAGATCCCAATCCCTCCGCCTCTCAGGATCTCCTCTTTACTTTCCCCTACCTCTTCCTCCTCTTCCTCTTATCCTTCTGAAGATTTCAACTCCTCCTCCTCCTCCTCCTCCTCCTCCTCCTCCTCCTCCTCCTCCTCCTCCTCCTCCTCCTCCTCCTCCTCCTCCTCCTCGTTATCTCAATGTTTCGTCATAAGAAATTGGGGAACATTCAAGAATGGCGTTCGAATACAAATTTTCTTGATCATGTAGTGAATGAAAGCATGAAAGCACGTTTTTCTTTTTTCTTTATCTTGTTTTTTTTTCTCTCAAACTTGTCGTCTCTGCTCGGGAACGGTTGCTCATATTGCATCCTTTCCGAGGCGGTGCACAAAAGAAATTGGATTTTATTCAGATAAAAAAACAACAAAATATTCATTTGCTTTCTCGAAAGTCAGACAAGTTTTGTTCCCCATAATTCTCTTCCTTCCAAATATCAAATGCTCATTCGGTTGTCAAATCTTACTTCGGTTTGTTTTGTTTTCTACTTTTCTACGTAACAGCAAATTTTATCATACAGTATATATATATATATATATATATATATATATATATATATATATATATATATATATATATATATATATATATATATATATATATATAGCCACACGTTGCACACATATACACATATACACACACACATATATATATCGGTGCGTATGTGTATACATTTATTCATATATATATATATTATTATATTACGTGCGTGCATGCATATATCGGTAATGCATTTATTCATTACAGTTACCTGAACGTTATTACACGTTAGAATGTTTAAAGATGTAAAATCAAAAATCACCGAAACATAACATACAATGTACTCGTACTTCCAATATTTTGAGGAAAGGTGATGAAGACAAACCGTACTTTCTCTCTAGCGTCCTTATAAAGTATTGTGATGATGGCTGTTAAGCGAGAAATGTTTTCGTTTTCTCTGAAACTAAATAAACAAGCAATTGTTGATGAGCGAAATATTTTCCTTAGGTATTTAGGATAAGGGTATATAACCCCGGGTATGATAATATCACAGTATTTGACGATAGAATAAAACGACACTCAAACACTTGCTATTCCTACCAGAGGACACATGCAGAGTAATTTTCGTTAACAGCTAGTGGATGGAATTGTAGAAAGTCATGCTCATGAATGTGAATGAGCAGTTACCTGATTTACACGACAAAGGTTTCGGTCTAAGAATGACAACAATAAAACTTTAACACCAATGTTGATATGGAATTGAAAATGGGAAGGTAAGAAACCCATACCAATAAATAACAGATTGAACGGGTTTATTCCACCTGACCAATATTTAAAAAAAATCTGTTAAACCTTTACTTGACAAATATACTCGAATTCATCGTGTGATGGCGATCTAAACTCCCTGAAATACCATTTTTCATCGGCCCATAGATTCCTAAGGGTACTTTCAAAATCTATAATGAAATGCCCGTCACTTTGTTCATTTTACATATATCAATGCAGAGAAAGTATATTGACAGAGGTGACAGCGCGAGTGAACATTACAAACTCTCTCTCTCTCTCTCTCTCTCTCTCTCTCTATATATATATATATATATATATATATATATATATATATATATATATATATATATATATATATATATATTGTCCCATATAGCTGGAGCCGACGACAATCGACTAAGAAGCATACCTCGTACCATCGCGCTACTAGGCCAGCAGCGGTTCAATCTCATTGCTGGCCTAATTAATATTCTAGCAAAATCAACAAAAATAAACGAAAGAAAACAAACAAGGGGAAAGTGAAAAGCTTTACCGGGCAAATTAAAGTACTCTGAGCTGTTGTAGATTATCTCATGAAAGTGGAAATCTCAAGAGAACTTCGTAATTAAATTTTAAATTCAAACGAGGTTATAAAAGCAATTTAATATAGTGCTGGTTGTTTTACGGTTATTTATCTAATTACGACACAACCTTTACGCCTCCATATCCATGCCCGTATGTATCAAAACATGCACGACAATTAAGGCCAGAATAAAAAAAAAAAAAACTCAGAAAACATATGTATTTAAACATGCTTGTATCAATACTCGCAAATCACAATGCAGAATGTGATGAAATATAACTGGGGGGAAAAAACAATTCTGGAGCGTAATTTCAAGCGTTGCCTAACTTGTGTGAATGAACACTATAGCACATAATACTAAATTTCGAATTGCTGTGTCCCTATTGTGTCAGTTTTCCATCATTCAGTAATTAAGGGATGGCGATGATGATTTCTATGAACTCACCATCTCTATTAGAGGACAGACACGAACAGACCGTGTGTGTGTGCATATGTATGTGTGTGTATGTGTGTATATATATATATATATATATATATATATATATATATATATATATATATATATATATATATATATATATATATATATATATATATATGTGTGTGTGTATATATATATATATATATATATATATATATATATATATATATATATATATATATATATATATATATAACACATACATATATGTGTGTGTGTGTTTGTGCATGTATTCATAAATAAGCCATTTCTTTTATTAAAGGTTGATTGTACATAAAGCAAAAAAAAAAATCAGTGCCAAATTCATTTTAAACTTCTATATCAAATATGAACTCTGCATTCAGAACAGTCACACAGTATCCACAAAACTACAGACAGAGCTCCTCACCATCGCATCAACCCCCCTACACTTCAACGTTCTTGCAAGCAATCTTGTGCTTCCTCGAAAATACGCCTCTTCCTTAAAACAAGTTTACCACTCCACGTGACCTGTAATTTCTCTGTCTCACTCACCTCTTTCCTCCCAAAATATCCAAATTATAAGCCATATTCGCAACCATATAATCCTTTATTCTCTTCCAACGAAAATTGTTCAATCAACTCTTTAAATATTCCATCTTTCGCTACCATCTCCAGGCGTTTTTCGGAGGTTCTGTTCCCCAAATTTCTTTACCTTACAGGTGTATTGCATCTTATATCCTGCCACAGTGGTTTTCAACCTTTCTGTGCCCATGGTCATTTTTGGCATCCCTAAATACTCATGGGCCATTGCCCTTCAGAATCGTGTAATAATGATAATGGAATTATTATAAAACATTTTGAGAACACTTTATTAGTTTTACATTTTTTTTACGGAATTATTTTTCAGAACACTTTATTATTCATACATTTTCATTTATGAAAGAAAGCACTGGCCTGTGTTTACTGTAAATGAATTTTCATTGTTTAAATACTATTTTTAAGATGTCCGTGGCATGGTCCCCCCCACCCTCAGAACTGCTCATTGCCCACAGGTGGAAAACCACTGTCCTACCATCATCTAAAACATTTATTCTTTAATACCTATACGGATAATCTGAATTCATTTCCATCCCATCTGCAACAGGATGTCAGTGATGTTAACAAGAATAAAACTGCAGGTGAGAGCGCGATGAAGAAATTAGAGACTAAGGTTATGAGGACAAAAGGAAACCAGAAATCAGAGCATTAAATGTTAATGTAAATGGAAGTGTTTGACTTGTATACATGGTATACATCTTATGGGTAATGGCGCAATGAGACAAGTGGGGAGCAAGAGAAAAAATTAAGAATGGAAGGTAGTTGAAGGTCTCCAAAAAATTGAAAGTGATCTTCACAGTCCAGAGAGATGAATATAGAGAGGAATCGTTGGGCTCTCTCTTTCCTTTTTATTTAATTGAATGCGTGTTGCTGAATATGAAAGGAAACAGGGGAAGAATCTGTTGAAATGAACTGTATATTAATAAGTGAAGCTAACAGCTGGCGGAAAAGAAGAGATCTTACTATAGACATGGTTTAGTGGTGTGGAGACTGGAGGAACTTGTTTGATGAGAGGCGTGAATAATTTACAAATTTTGTGAGGTAATGGGAGGTAGGGAGACCTGTAAATTACATGGTCAACATAATGGCAAATATTGTTAAACATATGCCATAATATTCTGGAAGCGGAAGAAAGCATCCTGACGAACCTTTTGCCATAAACCTACGATCAATAACACTAAGAAGCTTTCACAATTCAATTAAAGAAACTACGGAACCATTTGCCATGGGTCATACCATGAGTTACTAAATACAACTCATGCTATCCTTTTTAACACCCCTGCAAAGTATATAGGCAATTTTCAAAGCCAAACTCATTTCACCAGCTTTCGCCTATTTTTCCTCTCAATTGAATCACATATCTACTCTTTTTTTCACTTTCATAAAAGCTTAGATCAACCAGAAATCCCTTCAGTTATTCTTACCTTCTCTACCATATACTCTGAATCTTTTCCAAGTATTTTCCCGATGTGTTGATGCATTAATTGTTGTACCTATCAACTGAATTACCTCTTCTCTTATCCTTCCTTAATATGTTAAGTAAAATATTTAAAAACTATTCTCCAAAGGTTTTCTAGAATGCTGTAAAAGGCACATATGCTAAGGTCCGTTAACTTTGCCCAAAATTACTCAGAACATAACTGGAGACAGCCGATACCAAAACTATAAGCCGCGAGTATCTCAGCATAATCACAAATGTTCAGCAATTCTCACTTACATTCCGTGCATTCAACGGAGCTGCTTTCGCAACGCAAGCAACGCAATGGCTGTAGTAGTCCTAACAAATGTTGGCCGAATAACGTGAGCGACCAGGAAGCGCAATCGCAAAATAAGAAATTTACTGAAATCTCTTGATCTCCAACAATAAGAATTCCTGCGGAACTTTCGGAAAAGAAATAAGGAGGATTAGCGTTGCTTGAGCTCTAGAGGCAATGGATATAAACGGTGCAGCTTACTTACATGAAGTGGCAATTCTTCACCTTGATAAAGCTATTTTTTTTTTTTTAGAGCGTTCCTTTAATAGACGCATATTTGTATTGGCCCCAAGAAGAAAGAAATTAGGGAACAGAGAATCTTACAATACGCCAGCGGCAATTACCCAGTCAAACCAACCAAAGGAAAACGAAATTCAATTACGGGAGATGGGATTGGCCCTGGTAGCTGTTTCTCATGTTTTTTTTTTTTTTTTTTTTTTTTTTTTTTTAATCAGATTGGGATAAAGTATAAATACAAAGGTCGAAATCCAAGGAAATGTTTTTACAAAGTAATTCGTCTTGCTATGGGTTAGTCATGAACTATAAATACAGAGAATGGCAGTCAAAACATTACACTGTCGTGCAACTATAAGCAATCACATTCCAGTATCTGCAAATAACCAAACTGATATCTTCAACTCAGCTGATAATAAGAAAAAATAAAAATCTTTCCTGATAGGCAAATTTTCACTGTAGAACATTCCCCACCATAACTGTTTAATTGTTTTCCATTTTACATGACTTTTTCCCGGCATATCAATAATCAGATTTTGTTTTGTGCATAACAACGACCATTTAACTTTCAACGTGTGCGCGAGATTTGCTGGCTTCAAAATTTGTTTTAAAATAAATGCATCACTTTGTTGTTTGAGCATTAGTATATGCTGACAATGATAAACTCGTGTTCCAAAATGTCATCGCTGGAACAGACAGAAACATGACACTCAGAAATGACTCCTTTATTTAGCACTGTTTACATTTAACTAAATAATTAATTGGTGTTAGTTCTTTGTCTCTCTCTCTCTCTCTCTCTCTCTCTCTCTCTCTCTCTCTCTCTCTCTCTCTCTCTCTCTCTCTCTCTCTCTCGTTCACTCAGTTTTTGTTTTTTTAAATCGTGTGGTTCAGTGCTGATTTGTTATTATGAACTAAATGGATGGAAAATTGAGAATAAAAAAAAAAATTTCCCAGTAACTGACTACAGCAGTGGACAAGTATGTACTAACTAACAGCTAAGATAATCAATAATAGGCACATATGACAACATTTACACACCGGAGAGAGAGAGAGAGAGAGAGAGAGAGAGAGAGAGAGAGAGAGAGAGAGAGAGAGAGAGAGAGAGAGAAATCGTCAATGACATTCATTTTAAACGTTCCCCATTTTTGACTTGAGCTTGACACTGCTCTGAATACACATGTAAGCTGATAGACAAACACGAACTATATATATGTACAGTATGTATGTGTGTGTATATATATACATATATACATACATACATATATATATGTATATACATACATACATACATACATACATATATATATATATATATATATATATATATATATATATATATATATATATATATATATATATATATATATATATATATATATACTCAAGATTCACAGAGGGCGCCGATCCGAGTCTCCTACAGGGTGGAGGAGAACGTCTATAGGAAGCGCCATTTGCTTCGTAACTTTGGTTGTGATGGCCCTGTAAAGGCCGCCATACGGAAGTATTACTTCATACTCACATTTGCTCTGTACAACATCATCGTGGTCAAAGACCTGCCCTTTAAAGTACCCTCATAGGTCAATGCAGGATAGCCGTCCATGCCACAGATACATTTAGATATCTACATTTCCCTCCCAGTCACTGGCGATTATTGCTGATCATTTTTTCGTTATTACTTCAGATTTATTTTGCGTCTTGGTGAACCACGCATTCCGAGTGTTAAAATACTTCAAAGTCTGTTATGAATATCCTTGAAAAGGCTTATAAGTTCTTAACCGCTTATAATCTATCCTTGAAAAGGCTTATAAGTTCTTAACCGCTTATAATCTATCCTTGAAAAGGCTTATAAGTTCTTAACCGCTTGTAATCTATCCTTGAAAAGGCTTATAAGTTCTTAACCGCTTGTAATCTATCCTTCAAAAGGCTTATAAGTTCTTAACCGCTTATAATCTATCCTTGAAAAGGCTTGTAAGTTCTTAATTGCTTGTAATCTATCCTTGAAAAGGCTTATAAGTTCTAAACCGCTTATAATCTATCCTTGAAAAGGCTTGTAAGTTCTTAATTGCTTGTAATCTATCCTTGAAAAGGCTTATAAGTTCTAAACCGCTTATAATCTATCCTTGAAGAGGCTTATAAGTTCTTAACCGCTTATAATCTATCCTTGAAAAGGCTTATAAGTTCTTAACCGCTTGTAATCTAAGATAAAATCTAAGATAAAAACACGTAACCGCTTTCTGATACGTAACACGCTTTGAAAATGTTATCAATAAAAAGCAAAAAAAACTGCAATTTGGAAAATTAAGTGGAAAACACCAGGATGGGCATAACTGCCCCCTACCTTCAAGACTTGGCTTTTGAACAGAAAATATTAATTAGAAGACTTGAATATCATCACAATAAGATACATATATAGTTCTGTATATTGTGGCAGAAGGCATTTTTTTTTCTTTTTTATAAAAGGACAATACGTAAAGATTACTAATGACTAGTTGTTTTGAACGGGAATACTGTTGGCGTTTTAAGATTTTGTCCTTGAAACAATTTCTGCTTTCTTTTGCATTACAGCCCACAAAGCATTTGCTATATACCAAAACACGTGAATTTCAAAAGAAAATATATGTTGCTTATTTTCATCTTTTAGGGGATAAATAATATGTTAAACATTTTACTGTTTTAGAAGATTAATAATATTTTACATATTTTTATCCTTTAGGGATAAATAAAAAGTTGCAATTGACAATCTTTTCAAGCCGACTCAAACCGCACCATCATCAAAATACTCTTTGTTGCAACTCAACAATCACAGCAGCAACGACGAAGAAGCTAAGGAGAGGAACCGTCAAAAATTAAAATGACAACAGCAATGACAATAAATTTTCCTCCAACTTTCACACTGTCTCATATTCTCGGCGAGGAGCAAAATAAGATACCGAGAGTCTCTCGCCGTCTTATCATCGTTTTAGCTTCTCTCTCTTTTCTTTCTCTCATTCGGAAACTTTTTCCCTCCATCTCCTCGGGGAGAACGTGAACCGTGAACTCTGCGACATTCCTCCTCCTCCTCCTCCCCCTCCTCCTACTTCCAAAGTCTTTCGCTGCCTGGCATAAATCAGACGCTAAAAATGTCCTTTGCAGCAATCACGGAATATAGCTTTCCTTATCTCTTTCTTTCCTTCTTTTCACATACCCCTGACGCATTCCTCTCTCTCTCTCTCTCTCTCTCTCTCTCTCTCTCTCTCTCTCTCTCTCTCTCTCTCTCTCCTGTTTTCATGAATGCCCGACCAACCTCCGTCCATTTGACTGGGATTCTTGCATTCAATAGCCTTTTGTGTACTGGTAATAGAGGCAATCAGAAGTTTTCTGAAGATCTTATTTCAACAGGATATTGCTTGGACACCCACCGCATTAAGGAGCCATGGGCGTGGGGCGGGAGGAGAGGACATCTTCTCATTCGTTTCGCTTCTCCTCGTCCTAACCCCCGCCGCCCCTCCCCCAAAAGCCCCTGAGAGTCCCCACCCCTATCCCCCCAAAGCTCCTCATACCTGACTCATTCTCTTCTTGTCTCATATAGATGCTCTTACTATTTTTACCTGTCCTCTTCCTCCCGTTCCTCGTTCTTTATCCCCTTTTATTCTCTTCGGCCTCCTTTATTTCCTCTGTGTCACTCTCCACCTCCCCTTCATTTCCGGCCTCTCCTTCGTTTCCTCTCTTCCCTCTTCTCTCATCGGCAAGTTTGCGAAAAGGTCTAAGCCTCTGGGCAGAAGAATCAGGTCCCGCGGATGAACTAATTTCTTCACAGGCGGCGAGGACATTTGAATGACGATGATCAGGCTGTCGGAGGATACGGTTATAGTCAGAGATTTATTTTCTCTCCGCGGGAAGTGATTTCTTTCGGTGATTTTCTTCGGCCAAGTTTACGGAACTTTTTTTTTTTTTAACAGGAGGAGGAATTAATATGATGGCGCTGATAAGCTCTACTGACGGAGGAGTTTTAGTATTAAGCACTACTGACGGAGGACTTTTAGCATTAAGCACTACTGACGGAGGACTTTTAGCATTAAGCACTACTGACGGAGGACTTTTAGTATTAAGCACTACTGACGGAGGACTTTTAGTATTAAGCACTACTGACGGAGGACTTTTAGTATTAAGCACTACTGACGGAGGACTTTTAGTATTAAGCACTACTGACGGAGGACTTTTAGTATTAAGCACTACTGACGGAGGACTTTTAGAATTAAGCACTACTGACGGAGGACTTTTAGTATTAAGCACTACTGACGGAGGAGTTTTAGCATTAAGCACTACTGACGGAGGACTTTTAGTATTAAGCACTACTGACGGAGGACTTTTAGCATTAAGCACTACTGACGGAGGACTTTTAGTATTAAGCACTACTGACGGAGGACTTTTAGTATTAAGCACTACTGACGGAGGACTTTTAGTATTAAGCACTACTGACGGAGGACTTTTAGAATTAAGCACTACTGACGGAGGACTTTTAGTATTAAGCACTACTGACGGAGGAGTTTTAGCATTAAGCACTACTGACGGAGGACTTTTAGTATTAAGCACTACTGACGGAGGACTTTTAGCATTAAGCACTACTGACGGAGGACTTTTAGTATTAAGCACTACTAACGGAGGACTTTTAGCATTAAGCACTACTGACGGAGGACTTTTAGCATTAAGCACTCCTGACGGAGGACTTTTAGTATAAGGGTAATGAGAGAAATATAAAAATTGGAATGGGGGGGGGGGCGACCACCAACTTCGGATGATAATTTATGTTCCCTAACAGATAGATAATGACAGAAATCCAGTGGGACAATAATACCGGAAAGGTATCAAAGACGCGTATCGTCAACAACACAACATCATTTCGAATAAGAGAAAAAAAAGTGTAAATTTATTCTATTAGAATGACAACGAGATACAAAAAAAAAAAAAAAAAAAGGGAAGAAAATACAGACTGAGAGAGAGGAGCCCTCCTCCTTGTATTCCGTCCACCCGGGAACCTCCTTCGGTGAATAGTAAGTCAAGTAAATAACCGTCATCAGTAAAGCAATTTCTTTCGTTCTTCCTGCCACAAAACAAAAGAGAAATGTCTGTCGACAATTTGCATCCTTTTAGAATGTAAACATCTAGGACATTTCTGGGTATCGTTTGTATTTCTTTGCGTCCCGTTCCTAATCTTACTCACAAACGATATTTTGCTATATCTGTTTTCAGCCTTTTTTTTTCTCTTGGTTTTTTTTTTTCATTTTTTTCATAGTATATCACTTTTAAATAAAAATTTCACAAAATACTTTCGTATCTTTGATCAGTTTCGTTGTTTATTTTAAGATGCATGAGTTGTTGGCAATGCTTTGCATTTTCATTTCGAAAGTGAATAGGATGCAAGTTATCAACAGAGAGAGAGAGAGAGAGAGAGAGAGAGAGAGAGAGAGAGAGAGAGAGAGAAATGTTTCTTCACCAAAAACGCTCAGATTGAGAGAGAGAGAGAGAGAGAGATGTTCCTTAACCAAAAACGCTCAGATTGAGAGAGAGAGAGAGAGAGAGAGAGAGAGAGAGAGAGAGAGAGAGAGAGAGAGAGAGAGAGAGAGAGAGAGAGAGAGAAATGTTCTTTAACCAAAAACGCTCAGATTGAGAGAGAGAGAGAGAGAGAGAGAGAGAGAGAGAGAGAGAGAAATGTTCCTTAACCAAAAAATATTGTTATGTGGAAGCAAAGTATTTCCTATGGCCTATATTAGCGAAACAAAGGGGGCCTTCTATTCCCAAAAGGTGAAATGAGAATTGACCTATAAACTTTTACTGCCGCAATCCCGAATGAAAATCCGTTAACAGACAAAAGTAAGTTTAATGGAGATGACAAAAAAAAAAAAAAAAAATTTTTAAACATAAAAACATAACGTCAACGCGCAGTTCAGAAGAAAAGGCCTCTACAACTTCCTCTTTTTGATACTCTTCCCTCTTTAATTTAATCGTCTGTTCGTTTGTGTGTCCAGAACCTATTTTCCACCTTCTTCATGTAAATATTCAAAGCTGCGAGTAACATGAATAGCTGAAGCTGTCATATTCGACCACATTGCTACTCAACACAAGCCATCTTATTTTCATAGCTTTATCTGCAAATACTAATAAATTCTGAACAATACGAATATAAATTCTTCTCGCCAATATTTTTTGCTTTCATTTTGAAGAACGATATAGATATTTGAGTTCTTTCCAATGAATATGCCTTAGAATGTGTGGAAATTTTATTGAACAGAAGCATCCTGATTTCTCAATAAAATACAAAAATATGAGAATGTTTAGATTGATGTTTGCCTCCGATCTGCATCAACTTTTAATCAAAGCTGAAAAGTTTACATAACAATAAATCAAGGTAATGAGGAAGCTTAAATTATCGGTTGTAATGCGACAGTCCATCCTAAAACTAGATGTATTCCATAAAATAATGAATGAAACGAAATTACTGTGCTTCAATCTTCACGTCCAAGACAGACCCTGATTCATTTTCTCAATGAATTTACCACCGAAAACAATGAAGTCACCAAAACGAGACTTAAATATTAGCATAACAAACATCACTGCCTGATCAAAGAGTCTCTCAGTGTGGCAAAGGATAAAATATGTTATGAGGGAAATATATCTTGAGCGTTTTGGCTGGGAAAAGTTTTCTTGACACGACAAACACTCAGGACATAATGACACGAGAGAGCAAACGTCGCGAAAACTTATTGACCTCGCCTCAGTCTTACCATTGTGGCAGAATAAAATTCGTCATCATCTCGGTTTGAAAGACAGAATCGTCAATTGGGCTGTCCCTTCGTAATTCCATTCTCCCTCCGTTTATCTGCCATTCGTGACCGGAATGACTAATGGATCACCGAGAATGGGAATGGAAGTATATAAAATATATCAAATTTAAAGGAAAATCTTTTGAAGGAATAATTTTCGCTGTTCTAAAGGTAATATTTTATGGCCATGAGCTACGAATTTAGTTACAAACAATTGGTTTGTTTATTATATCCTACCTTGCTTGCTTGTTTGCTTTTAGTAAGGTAGGATTTATTAGTGGTAAAATATATATATGTATATATATATATATATATATATATATATATATATATATATATATATATATATAATATATAATATATATATGTATATGTATAAATATATAAATATATATATATATATATGTATATGTATATGTATAAATATATAAATATATAAATATATATATATATATATATATATATATATATATATATATATATATATATATATATATATATATATATATATTAACTTTATCACATACACAATTGTTCTGTGCATTAGTAGAATTACTAAAAGGACCTCATTCAAACTGGATGGTATCTAATGGAGTTTTTATTCAAAAAGTTACAAGCTTTCTTGGACTGTTTGTCCAAGAAAACTTGTAACTTTTTGAATAAAAACTCCATTAGATACCATCCAGTTTGAATGAGGTCCTTTTAGTAATATATATATATATATATATATATATATATATATATATATATATATATATATATATATATATATATATATATATATATATACTAAGAACCTCGCCATTCAGTCACTATGAAGAAAATTCAAGAAAAAAAGGTATGATTCCAGTCCGTGCCCAACTTGAGCCAAAAAAGCTTGGAACAGCCCAGAGTAACATGTTATTGAGGCAATGCGAATCATTTCCACCTTCGTAAATATTAATACACAACACTCAAAAGGGTACATCTGAATCTGCCACTTTGTTGCAATGCAACGATCATGGGGTAGAATATGTGCGAGTGTATGTGTACATGAGAGAGGTAGAGATAGAATTATACATACATATTGAACTGACGATCTGTCATAATAGAAGAGGAACGATCAATTTGAGTCCCGTTTTCAATCATTCTGTTTTGAAGTAGATTTGATTTGTCTAAGCAGCGAGAGCAAAATGTGTGTGTTTGTGTGTGTGTGTGTGTGTGTGTGTGTGCGTATGTACAATATATATATATATATATATATATATATATATATATATACATACTGTATATATTCTATACAGTATATATATACACATACACATACATAGTGTATGGGTGTGTGTGTGTGTGTATTTATATACACACTTATTTATTACCCTTTCCACAAAACTCTATCTACACATTCAGTCATTATCCAGACCTCAGCCCAAACAGACGAAGACCAAGGAATGCGAAGCCCTATTTCCACCAGTAAGGGAAAGCGTTTGGAAAGTCCACATTTGATGTGAATGTGGCCTGTAGCTATCAACGCACCGCGTCCAGCAGGAGGGGTATGGTGAAGGAGGGGTTAAGGGAGGGGTGGTGGTGGTGGGAGGGGGGGGGGTTGCTCCCAGTAGGGGGGAAGCGTCCAGAGGAAAAAGACACCCCCAACTGATAAAGTCATAAACAATTTTTCACTGGCACACACTTACCCTATCAGGCC
Source organism: Macrobrachium rosenbergii (assembly GCF_040412425.1). NCBI lineage: Eukaryota > Metazoa > Arthropoda > Malacostraca > Decapoda > Palaemonidae > Macrobrachium > Macrobrachium rosenbergii. Next base: position 22,568,550 of record NC_089781.1, read on the forward strand.
CTCCATCCCTTACCCTGAGGAGGGGGAAGGGGAAGGGGGCGGAGGGAGATGGAGAGGAGAAGGGGCAGGGGTGGGAGGGAGGGAAGGGGCAGTGATCTAACTCACCGACTGGTGTCATTACCGTCACTACATTCTATTACTGGCAGGAAATGACCACCACGTTCCTAACTGGCGATGATATGCTTCACTTTTCTCTACCCTCGGATGCGTCTCTCTCTCTCTCTCTCTCTCTCTCTCTCTCTCTCTCTCTCTCTCTCTCTCTCTCTCTCTCACTTTTTCCCGAAAAACAGGACCTCTCTCTCTCTCTCTCCGACCCCGGACTCCTCCTCACTCTCGCGGGAGGACGGTTTCCATGCCACTGGTGTCCCCTGAGAGGGTTTTTCCTTGCTCTATCGAACTGAGCATCTTTTCTTGGCATTTTCGAAACATTATTTTTTTTTTATTATCTTGGTATTTTAACGTTCCACTGCATCATGCAGTTCTTTCCTAATTAATATGTAATATATGAGCGTTTCTAAGGTTCAAGTCAAAGTTTTTTTTTCTATGGGAATTTTTGTTGTTCATTTGGAAATACTTTTCACATTCTGATTCATCACTTCACCTATCCTAGCTTATTATTTTTTAAGCAATATATCTTATTTATCTCATCATTTCTCAGCTTTCCAACCCTTCTTGCACCACACTGACTTCCAAACAAATCACCTCAACATCTTCAACCTTTCTCCCCTCATTTGCATTCAACATCCAGAGTTCAGAACAAACTGGAAGTCCATGATCACCAGCATCTTAGGAAACACACTCTATTCCATGAGGAAGACTGTGCTTCATCACTTGGTAAGCTGCAGCCTTGACTTCTAGAAACATTCAAAGTTCCCTCTCATTCTTTCGCTCGAGAGCTGTTACCTTCTTTGCTCCACCTACATTATGACTCACCTCTTCTTCCGTCTTGCCATCATGCGTTATAACTAAGCCCAAATATTTACAAGTGTTTCTTACATGTTTTTTCATCATCCATACCAAACATCATAGCCCCAATCGTTGCCTTATCATATACAAACATTCATCACTCTGTTCCTGGCCCATTTTCTTATCCCAGAACCTAGCAATTTTTTGTGTCTGACTGCTTGCTTTACTTCAACCGTAAAGATGTTAAACAAGTCTGTGGATATAATGCTTCCTTGCCTCTCATCCCATTTTACTTGAAATTTGTAGCGCCATAAAAAGTCTATTTAATCTCAACATTTCTTATATGATAATACATATTTAATACCCTCTCCACTGTCTAACTATTCTAGGTAATTACATACAGCTGTTAACTTTTACTTTCAAACATCTAACACACGCATTGTTCTTCCCCTATCCATCCTTCAGCCATCATCCTTATTCTCCTAATCGGAATCCTACCACATACATTCTGTTACACAAAACAACTTTATGCCACTAAACTTTCTATTGTTTACCCAAAATAAAGACATTCAACTAGACTTCTCATCCACTCTCATTCAGACGCACCTTACACTCTGGTTAACCACTCAAATAATATTTCTATTACCAATTGGTTGTCTCTCTTGTAAACCCATTATTTCTTTGTGCCTTTTCATTCTTGAACTTCTTAACTGCCCTCCTTCCATCGTAAACAGTTCGTCCTTCACAAGGACTAATCTCTGCCACTCTTGCATCTTTTAGCTCTTGCCACTGATCTAACCTGTCTTCAAAATACTCACTTCATCCATCTAGGAATGCCTTATCTTATACGACATATCCTCTCCATATCTATCTTTCGTTCCGACATACTTTTGCTCCATAACTTTTCTCTTTGTAAATACTTTCCTGTACGAAAACTTCTTATTTAACCTAGGCCGAGGAACTTCGTCATGCCGACAATATTTTAGGCTTCATATCTGCAGAGATTATTTTTCCTGAAGAATTTTAATCTTATCCAGGGAGCCATTTGAAGTAAAATCCTATGTGTTATTTTCAATATAATTAACGGCAAAAATATTACAATTTCCATGAATTACAGTAAACAAAGGTCTTGACCATTTATTCGAGAGTGGAATTCGCGTAAAAGTAATAATTTCTTTATTCTAACTGAGATTTAAGAGGAACACCTACCACCAACAAAAAGACTGGGTGATCAACAGCGGTGATTTTTAATGTATTTCTCTCTTTCGGCTCACTTTCTTCAAGTGTGCTTCAGTATAAATACACGCATACACACATATATACATACAGTATATATATATATATATATATATATATATATATATATATATATATATATATATATATATATATATATATATATATATATATATATATATATATATATATATATATATATATATATATATACATACACATATATATATATATATATATATACACACATATATACTGTATATATATATTTATATATACAGTATATATATCATCACTTCACAACAAATGCCTAACCCAAAAGTTAAACTAAATAACAGCAAAACATCTAAAAGTATGAACATTTTATCGCTTTTATAAAGACAGACGAATTTTGAGCCGATACGGCAGGGATCGTTATGAACAGATAACACTGTGAACAGTTTTGCTTTAGTTCCTTTAAAGCTTACAGACAGAAGATATCGGGACGAACGCTCCCAGTTGCAAAAATCGCATGGCTAGTAAAGGCATTATTCAAGCTTCACTAATTCGGAGATTTTCTGTCGTTCCTGAATTAGAACACTCCTCTATGTGATATATATACATACATACATACATACATACATACATACGTAAATATATATATATATATATATATATATATATATATATATATATATATATATATATATATATATATTCTTCTTCGTTTAACGTGCTTTTTCCCATTTTTTTATATGGGATAAGCACGATGCCTTCTTTTGAAGGACTTTGATTTGGCGTTGGGGTAGACCGTAGCCTCGATCGGCTGCCCTGCCTGACATCGCTTAGACCCCGGTAGCGCATGTGTATATGTACCGTACCAAATCCCAAGCTCCCTTTCTCCCATATATATTATATATATATATATATATATATATATATAGTATATATTTTATACATATATATACAAATAAATATATACATATGCATATATATACATATATATATTGTATATATATATGTATATAAATTTAATTACTGAAATTATCCACAATTTTCAGGATATTCAACGCATTACACAAATACCAATAGTTGATATACAAAAAAAAAATGATTTTTCTTAACAGTAAATTTTATTTCTAAGCCATAAAACATATGCATTTCCTGTTACTGATGTCTTCATCTTGCCCATTCCTAATAGTTTCTGCTCTGATTGCAATATAAACTTTTTCATGCGTCACATTCCTTCTCAAAACACAATTGATTCTTTATCGTCGTTTCTCCTTCACTGTAGGTTTAGTTTGTTCTTACACATTATATCCCAAACGTACCCTTTCATTACATTCGGAATTCCGAAGCAAATGGTCTTTTTTCTTTTCATCCCGGATTTGAGTCCAGCTTCGATGAACAGGTGATTTTCTCTAAGAATCGCGATTAAATTCCACAGGAAATATTTGCAAAGAAAATGAAATTCTTCCTGGATTCCTAGACAACTAACCTGGCTGTCAAAGTGTGACATCCATTGTTGCAGACTACCGTGTCCCATTTAACGGTTTCCCAACAATATCTTTAGACAGAAACTCTTATTTAACAGTATATCGTATTTCTATAGCACGTCCATTGCATGTAAGACTGCCGATAGTTAGAATATACTTGCAATCTCTATTTGCTGTGGGAAAAATTGTATTTTTGGTGACACAAATTCGCTTTAAGTGTTATCCTTTCTTTATTTTCCGAAAAACTGCGGAAGCCACACGATCCAGTGACGTTCTCAGAATAAACAACAAATATTTTAAATTCAACTTTATTGAAATTGTCAAAAATTTGTTTTGTTGGTAAAACAAAAAACAAAAAAATGGAGAGCATTACTTTTGAAACTTTACAGTGACTGAGAGAGTACTGATACTTAATGATAGACACTTATCGCTGATTCCTACTGAAATGGACAGGTGAACGATCACCAAAAACTTCTTCACACTCACTGCCTCCAGCCGTTTTATCAACCTCCCCTAAATATAGAGAGGTTCCCTTTTGTACCCTGTCGCTCCCTCAACCGCAAGCATTCTTTCTCCTCGAGGACAAGGACCGACCATAGGATTTTCTGCATTCAAAACAGAAACTAAGTGGAAGCACCGACCCGTTCTAACCCGTCAGCACATTTCATCCTGTTTCATTTCGACCCCAAATTCCGTCCTGCAGAACCACGGATT
>NC_089781.1:22577880-22615380 GCF_040412425.1 Macrobrachium rosenbergii
TCGGCTGTTGTTACTAAATTATCAGTGATCGTATTTACTGTACGTAGCAACAAACTAATCCAACAGTATAACATTTAATTAAGCTTTTTCTCTTGCAGTCTCCTATAGGGTGCATAGGTGTACCTAATGTTTCACTGTGACATAAAAAAACACCTTCATACTCTTACAAGTTCCTTAGGAGAATTAACACCTCAACAGACAGTGTTGAATCCAACGTATTCAGATACGCTCTCTTATTCGGGAGAACTTAGTCGACACTTAAAAATTATAACTGACATGCGCTTTGCCTAATGTCACTGAAAAATGTCCAACCATGGCTGTAGGTGAATAACCTAATTTTTCCTGATATGAGACAAAAATAGGTGTGAAAGTCAGAACCAAGCTCAGCCATTGCAGGAAAGGAATGAAGTGAAGTTTCATATTAAGAAACGAAGCAGATAGCGAAAGATAATAAAGTTATTCAATATATGATTTCTCTGTTTTTAATAAAAAAAAAAAATAAAAATTAACAATAAACTGCAACAGTGATTTCATTATTTTCAACACACCAGTAAGGAAAGATGTGGATAAACAGACTTTAAACAACCGGAGGTTCATCAAACAACATATAAAATGAAATACTGCACTGTAAATAAAATAAAGTTGTGGAAAACGTGAAGAGTAAGTTGAATAATGGACACTGTAATGAAGAATTAGAAAGAAAAAAAACCCGCAATCAATTACAAATGAACATTTTACGCATGTATAGTTATAATTGCAAACCCTCAAAAACAATATTCAAAATTAAATCAGGATGAAATATACTTACGTATCCGTCGATACTACCGATTCTTCATGAAGCTGATTCCTACTTTTAATAAGCATTGTTAGTTCCTTCAATGTTTCAAGTGATTTTTTCCCCCTTTCTGCTCAAACTTTTATTGCAAACTTTAAGAAATCACACATGAGCGCACCTTTCTCTCGCTCTCTCTCCCTTTCTCTGTTGGAGTCGATTACCTTCGTGGTTGCGACGAAAGTTTAAATGAATTAACCGATCAAGCTCTCTCGGAGAGGGCCTCGACGAGGTAATCCCCCATCCCCCCAGAGGCAGAAACCATCTACAATTACACACACACACACACACACACATATATATATATATATATATATATATATATATATATATATATATATATATATATACACACACACACACACACATTACATGCATACACACACACATATATATATCACACACACACACACACACACACACACACACACACACACACACACACACACACATATATATATATATATATATATATATATATATATATATATATATATATATATATATATACTGTATATATACAGTATATATAACATTATATACTTTATATATATGAGCCATTTCCTTGCAAGGGCTGGCTCCAGAGCTAAATAGCGAGTGAACACCCTTTGCAGAAAACCTCCATAACAAGAGCCATCTCATACAACTACGCTGACAAATGCTATGCAATATGTCGAATTTCCAGCTATGCAATGTGTCGAGTTTCCAGCTAAGCAATGTGTCGAATTTCCAGCTATGCAATGTGTCGAATTTCCAGCAATGCAATGTGTCGAATTTCCAGCTATGCAATGTGTCGAATGTCCAGCTATGCAATGTGTCGAGTTTCCAGCTAAGCAATGTGTCGAGTTTCCAGCTATGCAATGTGTCGAATTTCCAGCTATGCAATGTGTCGAATTTCCAGGTATGCAATGCGTCGAATTTCCAGGTATGCAATGTGTCGAGTTTCCAGCTATGCAGTGTGTCGAATTTCCAAACACATACTGCCCCATTCACATTTATTTAGCATATTCTCTCTCTCTCTCTCTCTCTCTCTCTCTCTCTCTCTCTCTCTCTCTCTCTTCCTTCCTGATACTGATAGCCTTCATTTTCCTTCATTTTCAGCGCCTATTCCACTCAGTCTACCCAGCACTTTCTGGGTCTTCGTCTCTTCCTCCCTTATAAGCGAAGAACAACTTATTAACCGCCAGTCCCTCGTCATATTTGTTACTATTCTAATCCTTCATATTCTACATATGCTACGAATTTAACAACTTTAACAGATTCTACGTTTTTTACAAGCACACACGCCCATGCAAGCACGCACATACGCACGCACACATATATGTAATGTACATAGATTTAAAGTTTATATCAATTTGTGCCCTCCTGAGAGATTTTATAATGGAATTGTTTGTACTATTTAAGCTTCTCAGTAGCCAGAGAATGTAGTTCTCTTAAAATACCGACGACACCACGAATACCGCAAAATAAACTTTCATGCAAATTACTGACAGCAACAGAATTATTCATATATATATATATATATATATATATATATATATATATATATATATATATATATATATATATATATATATGTGTGTGTGTGTGTGTGTGTGTGTATATATATATATAAATATATATTCATTATATATATATATATATATATATATATATATATATATATATATATATATATATATATATATATATATATATATATATATTATTTATATACATACATAGATACACAGATACTTAACAGATTATTTATATATGTGAAATATACAAGGTCAAAAGAATTGCCGTACCTGTAATTACCGTACCTATAATTACATATCTACATAGGAGGTTTCATTAAGTATGTCATTTCCTGATTGCCTTAAGTTCTCCAACTTCCTTTTCACCGTCTTAGATCTCGGGCGTAAACCGCGTATCCTACTATCAAAAAAGAAAGAAAGAAAAAAAAACTAACATACGCTGAATAAACTTACATTTCTTGACTACAGACTTCTTTACGGAAGAACAGCAAACGAAATTCGAAATCAACTCGCTAAAGACCTGTATGTATATATATACATATACACCCCGCTGGAAGGAAAGCGCGCGCGATCGCCAATATCTTCCAATCGGTACTGATATATTCCAGGCGAGAAGAAAGCCGAACCTTTCAGCTCACGAGCAACAATGTTGGTAAATCGTACATGATTCTGGGCGGTAAATAAAACTTAGCGTCTTTCGACTACGATCTCAAATAACCAATCAAAAATCTTTACGGCGCCGCGATGTTTTTATTTTTTTTTTTTTTTTTAGAGAAACGTTTTCCCCTCGAATTCTTACGTCGTATATATTTCCCTTCTTATTCGTAGCCAAAGCGCACAATAAATTCCCCAATCAAAAACGGCTGTAATTTTTCTCCATCGGTAAAGTCGGTGTAATATTTTCCCGAAACATAGAAAAAAGGCGACACCGGACCTGACACGATGTCGCTTGGACTACATAAATCAGTCGCCGTATTGTTGGTAGGCTGTTTGGGGGTATATATCGGGAGAAAGAATTAGGGAAAGGGGAGGGGAGAGAGAGAGAGAGAGAGAGAGAGAGAGAGAGAGAGAGAGAGAGAGAGAAGTAGGGCACGGGAGAGGGGATGGCCATAGAGGAAGAAAAAGGAGGAGGAGGAGGAGGAGGAGGAGGAGGAGGAGGAGGAGGAGGAGGAGGAGGAGGAAGAGAGAAGGGTTTGGTGAACAGCAGAGGGCCAGAGAGAGAGAGAGAGAGAAAGAAGGGGTTGGGTAAATGTTGGAAAGATGGACGTCGTCTGCGTCCTCTCGGCAGAATCAGGGACCGGTAAGTGGAGTTTGATGCAGGGGCGTGTGTTTTGCCACATTATCATGCTAATTAATGCAAGCCAATATTGGAACATTCATTAGTGAGCGCAAGGCGTTCTAAAACAAACAAATGAGGACGGGAAAGCGTCTTTCGGAGAGAGAGTGAACTTTCGACACCCAGCCGGATTTTTACGCCCTTCCATTTTCGTTCGGGATGCTCTATTCGCGTCTCTGGCTCCGTCCCTTCCTCTTTTGGTTTCTTTGCAGTCGTTCTGACAATAAATGCTATTTTGCACATATGCATTGACTACTTATGCACCGAGTACGACCTGTTAATTTAAAATGCAAACATGATGTAAGTATTCTTAACTGGAATGAATATCAAGTGTATTTTTCTATTGTACTTTTCAATGGAGCGTGCACTAATCGAATTGCACACACACACGTCATGTACATATATATATATATATATATATATATATATATATATATATATATATATATATATATATATATATATATATATATATATATATATATATATATATATATATATGTATATATATGTGTATACAATGTACAGATATATCTATATGTATATAATATATAAATATATATATATATATATATATATATATATATATATATATATATATATATATATATATATACATATGTATATATTATATGAGTACGCGTGTGTGAGTGTGTGTGTGTGTGTGTGCGTGCGTGTACCGATAATCAAACACTTCTCATATGGATTATTCATGATACCTAGTCGTACTGAAGTTTTATGTCGCTTGTATTGCTGTTAGCGTATTAGCCACAGAACAACTCGTTTATAGATTTTTTTTTTATGATTTATACACAGTATATTATAGAACCTGCCATTTTCCATTACATAATTCAAATGCGCCTAATGATAAAGCCATAAAATGTCAGTAAATTATCACGCGGCAATTTATGACTAACAGCAGCCACCAATATCAATTTTGGCCAGACCGATTTTCACACAATGTTACGGAATTTCAACAGGGAAAATGTTTCAAAGAACAGAATTCGATATTTAAAACATGATGTAATTTATTCGCAAACGGCGAACGCCGGAATTTATTTGCAAGGAAAAATAAATAATAATAATAATAATAATAATAATAATAATAATAATAATAATAATAATAATATAATAATAATAATAAAATAATGTTGTTGCGGTTGGTGTTCTTTTTCCCTTGATTGGTGTTTTATTTTCTCATAAGGAAATGGGGAGCAATAACACTTAAAAGAAACCATTGAGGAATTTCAAGTGAGGACAGAGCGAGTACGGAAATGGTAAACGAAAACATATTTTAACATATTTAGAAATAGTCCTTAGCGTTAACTCTAAATGAAAATCCTGTTTGACTTGACGAGAATAATAAAGTGTTTTAAAACTGTGGTCAGTGAATATCTATAAGTACTGTATATGTGTATATATGTACGTTGTATATATATATATATACATATACATATAATATATGTGTGTATACCTGAATCACGAAAATATGAACCATGATGAATATATAAATAAAAACAATGGAGCGCTACAAGGCCTTTCGACTTATCGTCCTTTACTTAGCAGACTGTAAGTAAAGGACGATAAGCCCAAAGGCCTTGCAGCATTCCACTGTTTCTCTTTCCTTCGTGGAATATAATATATATATGTATATATATATATATATATATATATATATATATATATATATATATATATATATATATATAACACAATAAGAAATAAATTCTTCCCCTTACAAGATCACATACTACCTTATCTTTGGATTCTTCACGATGTTTTCTATGCGTAATATCACTGGCCCTTCAGCCTTTATTCACTTTTTCCCTAAAAACAAAAAAAAAGGCATCTTAACCCCACCTAAAACCTTTTTAAGGTTCTCTTCTATTGTCATACTCAGTTCTTTGAACCCACATTTAATCTGATTCATCCATAGTATTTAAATCATACTATAATCTCTCTTCTTCTTTTTTTTTTTTTTTACTATTCTAGCAAGTCCAACATCCACCTCAAACTTAACCGTACTGTGGAAAAATAAGATAAAATATATAAATAACATCTTATTCAGAAACTCTAATTATATAGGAAAGTCCAGCTCATCTTTTACGAATGTGAATCAAACTTTGTGCTGACACCATGTTATCCGGTTCTTCTAAGAAATGAAATATCACCGTTAAGCTTGTCGATAATTTCAACAGCGACTTGAAAAAGTAAAAAAATAATAATAAAAATATATGATTAACTTGATAAAGTAACACCCCCACAGGAGATGATGGTCCTCACATGCTCAGCTTCTAGCTCCAGATGGGACGGATTCCACTGACTGAAATATTTTGTTCTCTTGCGTCACCATGTTCCTACAAAAGTCAACCAAGCTGTTATTTCATTGAGTACTTTCAACCATCTTCTTATGTTGTTAAGATGACTTTGCTTTCATTCTGTAATATTTTTTTCTTAGGTTCTATTCACCAGAGCTGTCTGGGCTTGTAAAACTCTTCGGAATTCACTTTAAAATTAATAAATGTTAACAAAAAGTGCCCTTAAGCGCAATGCGCTTCGTTAATTTCTTCTCTCATTTCGTTTACGAAAACAGCACCAGGTTTAATGCTACTCAGTTTACTAGAAGTCTTATTTTGCTGCAACTAAAATGTGGAATAGTAGTGAAATTGTGGAGTCTTCTGATCCCCAGATGTTTAAGCAAGGAGCAAATTCATTCCTGTTTTCTGCTGACGTCTCCAGAATTAATTAAGGTGTGGGGGTTTTGATTTCTGTTTCCTTGTATTTTCTTCATTTATCACATTTTATTATAATTCATCTCTCTCAAAAGGCTGATTTTCCTTCGCAACCCTCTTGGTAAACAGTCAGTTGACTCTGTCCACAAGGGGATTTAAAGGAAGATTTAAAGGAAAAAAGAAAGAATAGAGAAAGTCTGGAGTCTTTCGCTGGACCACATACATCTTGCACTTTACTCTCAAGGTGTCGAGCTAAACTACTGGCGCTTTGAAACCCCTTTCCTTTTGGCATAAAGAAAATAGAAAAAACAACGCTTAAGAAATTTAAATAACCGCAAACAAACAATTACTTCAAAGACGTCCAACAAACTTACGTGATATAATTCGCTTCTCGAAGACGAATATGCCCCCATTAGCTATTACAGAATAAAATTCTTTCTCACCGTTCCTCGTTCCCCCTGGCAACGGCCTGGGAATTAGAACAATAGGAGTGTAGATGAGAAGATGTGAAAAAAAAAACACCCGATGACGAAAGAGGAATATCACCCTTGCGTCCCTCAGGGAATTTTTGAATCTATGCAACTTGAAGAGAAAAAAAAAAAAATTTACACTTTTTGCCAAGGACACACTTTATACGTACCTCAGACAATGAAAAAAAAATGAGCGGAAAAATTATGTATTCTGTGAAAAAAACCGTAAAAATAAATTAGAACAGTTCTTTTGATATGGGCGCCCTTCATTCATTCTAAATTCAATTATGGGCCGCTAAAGGTTAGCACGTGCGTTTTATGTCGGGGGGAAACTTTTCAAAGCAAAATGACTTTAAATTAGTTACTTGCGTATCTGGTGTTCGCACGCCATGTCAGAGATTTGGAATATGTAATGTAGAAGAAGAAGACATAAAGAAATATACGGTTACTGATATTTAATTATATGTTGTTATTAGTATGTAAGTATGAGAGAGAGAGAGAGAGAGAGAGAGAGAGAGAGAGAGAGAGAGAGAGAGAGAGAGAGAGAGAGAGAGCATTTCTTAAGCAGACATCGCGTAATATACATACATACACACATATATATCTATATATGTATATATATGTATATATATATACATACATACATGCATACATACATATATATATATATATATATATATATATATATATATATATATATATATATATATATATATATATATATCATACATATACACTTTCACACACACGCACACACACACACACACACACACGCACACACGAGTCAATACCTGAAGAAACCGGCAAAACCTTAAAGTTAGCAACGTCTACACAATTCGGCTTGACGCTGTTTGGCGGGAATGTAAGGTTGGAGGGCATGGGGGCGGGGGTGGGCCAGGGGGCGAATTCTCCACCAAATAACGTATTGAAGCAGCGGCGTGTTGGTGTTTGGCGACAACAATGGGGCCTAGGAAGGGACCGAAACCTGCCTGGAATACTCAAGCATCATGGTCACAGGAATACAGTGTTGATGACCTTGCTGAGACAAATTCCGAAATCTCAACGGAAAAACCCTTTGTTGTCCGTCGGACGGAAAAATTATATTACGAGCGCGCGAAGAATACAATCGTCACGATATTTGTAAGGCAGAAACAAAGTTCGTGGAACACTCTCTCTCTACTGATTATGTTGTGCAACTGGAACTTCAGAAGTTCAAGGGATGCTGAAATGCATTACTACCCTAATACTGTTCTCCTTGCATTCTAATACATTTTTATCTATTCACTAATTTCTTAATTTGTTATTCCTTTCTTTGATAAGTGATGGCTCGTCTCTCTATATTTCCCTTTACCTCCTCTAACTTCTTTCTAAGGAACCATATTCTCTGAAAGCTTCAATTTCAAGTCAACGGCCCCTGTGGTGGGCACGCTCCACATGAATAGGGTTGATTTCTTAATTTATTATTCCTTTTTTAATAAGTGATGGCTCTTCTTTCTATATTTCCCTTTACCTCCTCTAACTTCTTTCTAATGAACACCATATTCTCTGAAAGCTTGAATTTCAATCATATGGGCACGCTCCATATGAATAGGGTTCATCTTCTGAATAATAATAAAAATCAAATCGATAATAAACAGTGCTTTAAGCAAAAATTAGGCTGATTAGATTAATTCCCCGTTTCATTAAAGCAACTGGTAAAGTATAATCAAGGAAAATCTGAGGTTTATGTTAGAATTAACACAACGAAGATCACAGAGATCAAGAAACAGAAAAACGTCAACCCGGAACTGTGTTAACTCGACATGTTAACATTTACTCTCATATTGTACCTCAGGATAAGACCAGAGATATTTCTTTTCGCTCATGGCCCTGTGATGGATGACAGGACGCTCTGCGCAGACACCTTGACCAGAGAACCAGCGATGAAAAAGGATTTCAAACCTTTCAGGGGCAAGTCTAACGTGCTTCCATATTTAATGGAAAAGGCATGAAAGCATGTTGGAGCCAGGAGTTCATGAAGTAATTTCTCGACAGGATAAAAAAAAAATAAAACCGTTTCATTGTTTGCATTTCCAAAACGATCATGGACTAGAATATGCTGCGGAGTTAACCTCTTTTTCCAGTAAATATCCCTTGAACATTACCTGTCCGAGGGATATTTACTGGAAAAGGATGTGAACTAACTCCGCAGCATATTCTAGTTCATGATCGTTTTGAGAATGCAAACAACGAACCTTTTTTTTTTTTTTTTTATCCTGTCGAGAAGTTTTAGAATATCGAATGTCTTAAATACATCACGAGATAGCACAGCAACAAAATCTCAAGGAAAACAACAACCGGTACTTAATGACCGTGGGATTTCTGTTGTAGGGGGCGGCTGTGTCAATTTCGAAAAATGGCTGTTTCTAAAATAAAAGGCGTTGCCTCAGCGGTCACACTTTAATTTACGATTAGAAGCAGTAAAAAATTACACACACACACAAACACACACACACTTCAACAAAGTATCATTCATGCACACACAACTCTCTTATGCACGTTATATATTTCTCTTTTTTTTTTAAGTGAAAAGTAATATTGCAAGTTTCCTCCCGGAACACGAACATTTAAGCCTTTAAAATCCCCACTCAGCGCTGAGAACAATTAATCTATGAAACAAATATGCAATTAATCCATTAAACCTTGACAGCGGGGATTCATTCTATACCTGGGATGGAGGGGTGATATGAAATAAATGATATACTGCGTCTTTTTTCATTATTATTATTATTATTATTATTATTATTATTATTATTATTATTATTATTATTATTATTATTATTTTATTTTTTTTTTTTTTGTCCATCACTGCCATCTTATTCGACTGGGTGGTGGTTTTTATCTAGTGTGGGGTTCCGGGCATCCTGCCTCCTTAGGAGTCCATCACTTTTTCTTCTTCTTCTTCTTCTTCTTCTTCTTCTTCTTCTTCTTCTTCTTCTTCTTCTTCTTCTTCTTCTTATTATTATTATTATTATTATTATTATTATTATTATTATTATTATTGGAGAAACAAATCCCTAGTTACGTATCTGTGTAACAAATATATTTAAAATTAAGCTAAACAGAGAGCTTTATTTTTAAATATAATTTTACGTATACATAACAGTTTTTGTTTCTCCATTTCCACTAATGCTACTATTATTATTATTATTATTATTATTATTATTATTATTATTATTATTATTATTATTATTACTATTATTATTATTATACAGGTTAACTTGGCAAGGAACACAACCGATTGCTTCTACTGTCTCTAGGCTACTTCTATTTCATCATGAAAAAGAAAGATTCTGATATATTACGTGCCACCTACTCCGAGGTGCTAGTTCTAAACATGGCGGAAGCTCCTTGTGACGCCGTGTTTAGTACTAGCCCCTCGGGGATCAAAGTATTATACAGTACACCCATTTCTATATTGTGTGGTCGACAAATTATATTAGTAAACGATGTCTTCTTGCGGCCTCCTACTTTACGTTTACCATACGGTGTTTAGTACTAGCACCTAGGAGTAGGTGACGCGTAGATAACTAGCCAAATTAGCACCGAAACAAGGATCATGTCAAGGACAGCGAACCCAATGATCCCCATGTAAAGAATGGTCAACACTTTTTGGTCCGAATTCCAGTTCCACATAAGGGCTAGTAGTAAACACGGCGAAACAGTGATTCATCTACACTGTTTCCCCGTGGTTAGTGCTAGCCCCTTGTGGGGGGTGTCAAATGTATTTCGCCGTGTTTAGTTCTAGCCCCTGGGGGATCAAATGCCTGGTACCGAAGTGTTCATGTCTAGAACAGCGAACCCGATTATTTCCATGTAAAGGATAACGGACCCAATAATCTTCTTGTAAAGACCAGCGAACCTTGCTGCGAGCGGGTTCGCTAATCTTGACATGAACCCGAAACAAAAGCCAAATGAAACATTTCCCCTTTATATCATGTGATTTAAACACCAGAAAATTGATATTCTTGTTTTCTCCGTAGCTTCGTTGTCTTGGAAAATGCTGCAACTCTAAGTTTCTAAAAAATGTTAGTTCCTTATCTTATATCTCCTATTTAAAACCAGACTATATGATGAAAACTCAAAAAGCTAAAATTCAATCAAAAAACATATATTGGTTATCTCAAGGATTGGAAATGGAATACATTTCGAATCGGCCATTTTTTTCGAATGAAATGAAGACGAAGACTGCAAGTCGAACGCCTGATGAATGTCTGACAAATATTTTCATGGACCTCACTGAGAAGCAGGCAAACGGCTCCCCTGTTAAATCCTAACAAAGAGATGTAAGTCATATAACTCTCCTCTAACAAAGAATAAAACTACTCAGTGAAATTGTTCTGTCTACTGTGATACATAAATTATTGGTTTAACATTTTATGCTTTCGTGAAAATCAATACCATATCTTAACAAGAAAACTTCTGATTTCTAAGTTTTTTCCACCCCGAGTGATTTGCCTCTGTGGTATGAACCAAGACAAATGATGAAGTTAAGCATGAAATGAAAAACAATACTGCACTGCAGTAATTTCAGTCAGTAAAAAGGTCATGAAGAGAATCCAACAAAAAGAAACGGTACTGATCCGTGAATGGCCGACAAAAGGAGGTTGAAGACGAAACATAAATTCTGCCATCCTCTGAGCCAGGTTTTACCGGGGCACCCATAACGTCAATCGTAGCGTAATATAGGACTTCGGTGAAGACTCCTCAGAGACGCGGAAGTGCTAATAAACTCTACTTACCACAATCTGTCAGACATTCCATTCTCGTTTACAAAGATCTCCATGGTTACACGCGATGACAATGATCCTTCCCCCAAACCCGGTTTGCGTTTTCGAAACATCCTAGGAGATAAACCCCAATGCACAACAGTGCCTGCTTCTTCTTTTTTTTTTTTTAATGGTCTCGTTTTCCAAAAGCTGTCGACACAAATGAACGCGTCGTTTCTCCTGCAGTTCATTGCATTATAATGAATAAGATGCAAATTTTCATTTACCTTCAGTTTCTCCCTTGGGTTTTATTGTTTTCCTCAATTTTGTTCGTTCCTGCTTTGTATGCGCACAAAAACACACACACACACACACACACATTTCTTTCAAGGATGTGTTGATTCCCGGTTTATATGCTCCCACGCACGCAAACGCACACACATACACAGCAAACACGCACACACGTTTCTCTCATGGATTATGTTTACCTTTACACATACCTTGCCCACATGGGTTATGTCTATTCCTGTATACATGCACATACACACACTTTGCCTATATATGTTTTGTTTATCATCTGTGTGCAAGCAAGCATACACATATGTTTCTCGCATGGGTCATGCACACAATCACGTTTCTCTATGGGGTCATTCACCTCGATCTGGCACAAACACTCTTGTATTTCTTAGGCATCAAGGCTCTTCTTTCCCAGTATCTCTTTCAATCCATTTACCTGGCGATTTATCTTGATTTCTTTTCTCTCACACTTCCATTCTAACACATCCTCCCTAAATACTCTCCACACCAAGCAATCGTCTACCATTTTCTCCAGACGTCCAAACCATTCCAAAATACTCTGAGCCATGCTTTCACTTTCCATACATCTGTCTCTCCGGAACTTTCACCATTCCAGTTGTTCTTCTGGCGCACGCAACATGAAAGCAACTCATCTCAGCAGCGTCAGTTTTTTCCTCTCACTAAGTCACCTTCCAGAATTCTCTTTCATAAAGCAAAGTTTTCATACACTGGTTTCCAGAGAAATTTAAAATTTATATTCCCAATCTTTTGCAGACCACCTGCTACCTTCCTTGCTTCGCCTGTGCTTAAACTCATCCTATTCTATCATCCTACGATCAAGTATTGTGTGAATTAATCTAATATTTCTATTCTTCTATCACCACATTAACATTCACCACTTCATATTCTTTATGCCCATTTACCCCATAACCATCATACATACATTCATACAAATACACATTTACATTTTATATATATATATATATATATATATATATATATATATATATATATATATATATATATATATATATATATATATATATATATATATATATATATATATATATCCACACTACCTGCACTCAAGATTCTTCTCATTTAATTTCCCCTTTATGGGTTTTAAAGACTATCCCTTACAAATGTTAAAATATTGATATTTATGCATCATAATGTTTCCCAACTAATTATCTTTATTGGGCCTGAGGGTGATATCAAATGCTAAAGTTCTAAATATATGGTTACCGTTATAAAGTCTCTGCTATTCTATTATTTCAACTTTATATATTCCTGAAAAATAGAAATAGGACTGATGTGGTAACTAAAATCATGTGCTAAGTTTATCACACTACTGATAACCTGTCATTGGCAAAGTCTACAGTATATACTATACAAAGGGGTCGGTCTAATTTAGCGGTGAGGATCCAAAACTACACATTGTTACGATGAAAAGCTAGTTATGCTACAAGGTATGAATTTGTACTACATTAAAGGTTTACCATTGGATGAGAAATTGCTATTTTGCATTATGTATCATTCTATCACGGAAAATTCTCACTAAAGGATTATTTTCAAGTTGATATGTCCTGAGTGTGTACTCTTTTCATATTTACAAGAATGTTTCCGTGAATTTTTGTATTTCGAGTAAGATATGCAAGAGACAGGACACCCAGCAACGTTTTACATCTTTATCAGTGATAGTTCATTTATATCGCAGCTGTCATCAAAGTTGCAGACGAGTCTTCCTCGGAAAATGTTCGCGTTTCGTTTCTTTTAGATATAAAAATGCGTCGTGAAAAATACGGTTCAATTTCATTTTGCAAATTTAAGCTGTATTCTCGCCTTGTTAACAGAAAATTACTTCGAGAACTTTTCCTGAAAGCAGCTAACAAATCAATGCACATTATGTATGCCTACATGCATAAGGGAGTACTTTTATTAGAGGAAATGTCAGTCTGCGCTTTAATGTTTTGCTTTATGGAATGTCATATTTTCCGCACCCCCGTTTAATTGTCTACTTTTTCACTTACACACACACACACACACACATATATACTGTGTATATATATATATATATATATATATATATATATATATATATATATATATATATTTTTAAATAGTTGTACGGAGATACTGAGACAGGCCACAGGCATTAAAAATTCAATTCACTCTAAACTGACAGTGCAATCAAATAAATCCAGCACTGAAACACTTGCAAAGGTTTCATGGATGTGAACAACTTCAATGGAATATCTTATATTAAATTTTATATAAATAAAATTTTTTTACACTAAGTACGGCATTAACGCCTCCAAAAGCATCTTTATTTAAAGGACTTAGCAACGGCATTATTACATCCAATCACTAAGCTGATACAACGTTAAGGCCACACAAACAAATCCGTCAAAGTAAATAAGGGTCTGAGAATGAAAGGAAACTACTGCGATATCCTTTTTCCTTCCCAGGAAGTTCTTCATCATACTAAACAAAGGAACTTCAGCAAGTTCTCTCTCTCTCCCGGCCTGTGCCCCGAATAAGCCAGCCAGAGTCTCCTCGATAACCTAAATTCCGCGGGGGGAAGCCCTAAATGTTATAAAACTGTCTAAACTTGAAGCTTCTCCTGTCCAAACTTTTTCTACTTCTTCCCGAGCGGTTCTGGACAGGTGCTGAATATTATGACATCATCTCCCTCGCTGGTTGTTGATTTGACAGCTTTTGCTGACTCGGCGTTTTGGCGACCCCTGGTTTATTTGCTTGCTTCTGTCGCGCTGCTCATTTGGGAAGGAGTCGTTTCACACTTCCCACGTATTGGGAATTGCGGTTGTTTTCCCGGGATATGTCACTGAAGGATATATTGTCTTTTCAATGTGCTGTGTCCCATGTGAATTTTATTTGGTCTGTTTCACTACTTTCGTTTCTGTGATGCCAAAGCAGTGATAAGAGGAAAATATATCTATACAAATGATTTAGTGGGACGTCAATTGAACAGAAAAACGACGAAACCATCCTGAGAGAGAGAGAGAGAGAGAGAGAGAGAGAGAGAGAGAGAGAGAGAGAGAGAGAGAGAGAGAGGAAAGTTTTTCCATTAAGTAACTTCATCACTTCCAGTAATGTTTCTGACCCAAATAAAACGGAACAATTGCTTGTCACTTTCACACCCAATCTATGGTATTCGTTGTCAGATATAAATGTTTCAAATTTACGTAAACCTCCCAGAATAATAATGTGGCGTAATATAATAAATAAATCTATGTCCATTAAAAATTAATATTTGTGTTAATTTTATCATTTTCTCCATACAGAAGAATTAAATAACTAAACCATTCAGTCATATCTGAAACAATTGCACTGTATCTAATAACATCTTTCTCAAAGAATTATTAGACATAGAGAAATTGTAAAGAGACAAAGGCGCTTCTCTGGCAACTCCTGAAACTTGTTCAATATTGTCTGGCATATTGTTTCTTTCGAGGCATAGTCTCCATTCACTCACTTCCTTAATGTCACTGATCACACAGCTTTCATCTTTACCTCCAAGGAATGAATAGCTCTCTCTCTCTCTCTCTCTCTCTCTCTCTCTCTCTCTCTCTCTCTCTCTCTCTCTCTCTCTCTCTCACGCGGTGAAGAAATAATTTTTTACATGAGTGGAGGCATCAATTTTTTTCGCCCGTGTCTCCATTGCAAATGTGCAATCATCCACGAGCTGAAAGGAGTCGCCGCAAGAAAAATAAGTAAATAAATCAACTACTACAGTCTTAATAACTTGAACTCATTAACAGAAACTATCAAAGAGCCACAGGTAAAAATCCGTACAAAACAAAGTAAACACGATAATGAATATGGAGTAAAAACGAAAAAGAATATAGAGAACAATCAATGTGTTATTAAATAGCAAAACGACATGAACAGAATTTACAGACAGTTTAACGAGCGCGTTGTACATTCAGACCCTTTTTAGAGAATTTTATTTCATGACGAACAGCGATTGACGTTTGTGTAGTGAAAAGATGTAAAAGTACCAAAAGAATATTCACTTTAACGGGATTCAAACCGTGTGTGATCTTTCCACGGATGGCTGGTTGTAACATCCTATGCCCAATAGTACAAAAAATAAGAAGAAAAATAGCTACCCTCTATTGACAAACACAAAAAGTGCGATCATCATCCAGATGGCTTGTTTTAGTGCCAGAAGTTTTTTTCCTAGTTTTGCTATCTGATCAAAGGATATCGACTTCTCAAACGAACAGGTCTCTCTCCTTTTTAAAGGCAACTTAGATGTAAATACAGTCAAAAGATTTTTTCCGTTATCTACTTTCTTACAACTTTGAACGGTCCAACAAGGAATCAAATATTAACGATCTGGTCCACGTAGAAGGATGTTCTTACTAAAACACTGCATGAAAAGCATTTGTCTGGAGTCTGGGTTCACAGCCAATTCACATCAGATTCCAATGCTCACTTACTTCCTATACAGGATATTTATGAATATCCAATCATTAACTTTTTGAGTGAACCTGTAAACAAAAAAGACAAGCACGGAGCTTGCGGATATAAATAATATACTTTTTTTTATATTCAAAGTTACTTAAACACGCCATCTAATGTTTTCTGAATATCGATGTGTTTCATTGCCTTGAAAAATTTAAATCTACCTAACAAAGTCTGAAAATTAACAAGCTGTATTTAAACGTTGGGTTCCATGTTCTGTTTGCTCTGCAAGGTTGCAACACCATTTGTAGAGCAAAAACACCAACCGCATCTAACAACGAATTCGCAATTCTGGGAAATTCAAGAAGTGCTCTGCTCACAGAACCTAACGTTGTGTTATGGTATAGTGAAATGCATTAATAAGAAAAATTCTGGAATGAAATGTCGAATATCAATACAGATTAAACGATGTTTTAATATTTTTACTCTTTCTTTTTTTATTTGTCTACTGCTCATTTTTCAATACTTGATTATTTTTCGGTTCTTGTGCACATTACATAGCAGATACAAAATGTCTCAGGATAAAATATATTAGTACTACCAATAATAATAACAACAAATATACTTGCAGAAATGGCTCACATAACATACGATACTTCACTTATACAATGCTTTCATGCAGAGCAATGCTGTGTCACTTTCATTTTTACCCTGGTACTCGCTGATCAAATAATCTTTCATCAAATGCACACGAAGAAAAGTAAATATATGTAAAAGTAAATGTATATATTTACAATAACGATATACAAACTGGCAAGCGACTGACCTAAATCTCTCTCTCTCTCTCTCTCTCTCTCTCTCTCTCTCTCTCTCTCTCTCTCTCTCTCTCTCTCTCTCTCCTGATTCTTATCATTATTATCAAAAATGAAACATCAGGCAGGAGGTTATAAATGCAGTAAAAGTGCATTGTGTTGGAAATTGCAAAGGCATTCACATGAATGAAAAACGACCAGAGCAATGGCCCCATTTTCCACAAGACTTTGAAAACATTATTAAACCGAATAAAAAGAGAGCTGATGTGCAAACTGGGAACAGATCAATTAAGGAGGCTATTTTACAAATTGCTCGCAATACGACCTTCAATGCCTGCGGTCAAGGAACGAAGAAATAAAAATAAGACCAGTAAATAAAATTGGATCGTACTAGTCAGCAGAATCTTTCCCATCGTTATAAAACTGAAATACGGTGGAAATTCTGATCACAGATAATTTACTGTTGATCTATGGGCAAATGAATAAACATACATTTCCTTATGGCCATCTAAACACAACAGAATTTGCTAACACTCCTCCTTTTAAGTGAGTGTCTGCTAACAAGCCCATTCAAGACATTTCAAGGAAGGTGACTGGCGCACTATAAACATAATTTTGTGTTGTCCACCGACCAGGTAACTGATACCATCGCGCAACCCAATACTTGGCTTATTACGTGAGCATCGGTGAACACGTCCTTGATTTATAAGTGGCACCCAAAATGTTGAGTGGAACTTCCTATTGTAGTAACAAACCCCTTTAGTGAATTACGCACACACACACACACACACACATATGGACATATGTACGAGTTAATATCTGTAAAATATATATTCTTTACATTTAATTTTCCTTACCAGGATAACTCATACTGCCATTCTTACAGTCAACAAATAATCTGCTACAAAATTTGGCATTGATAAGTTGTCTTGTGACTGAATGTTGTTCTCATCCACTTGGAAAACAAGAATATTTTGAAGTATTCCTTTGCGAAACGTTACATACTCACTACTTTACAGAATTTTTATCAATGAGGTTTAAACTGAGGGGAACGAATTTGTAATGTATTGTGAGTGAACTAAAAAAAAAAATCATGCTGTTACTCAGTGAAGGCCTGAAAACTAGAATAAAAAACCTCATTCCACGAAAATAGTAACACAGTACTATCTCTGACTCGGTCGCCGATGGGACGGGCAAACTAGTTCCCTTATTCACGATAGGCTGTTGGAAGCCCGAAAAGGTCAGGAACAGCCTCGCCTCTTTAGGGAAGAAAGAATATATGAATGGAGGAACCGTAAAAGATGAGCCCAAGAAAAGGAGTGAGTAGTCTCTGCTCCTTTTCAAAAGAAAGGTGGCAGGAATTTCAACTGGGAGAAAAATTAACGACGGGGAATTTAGTGAGACAAATTTCCTCCAAATAAATTCTTCCTGCTAAAGGAAACAACGGCCCAGAGTCAAGACAGAACGGATAATGTTCTAAAGAGGGGCAGATAAAGTAAAAAAACCTTAGGACATCCGAACAAATTTTAAATAATAAAATTCATATTTTCTGTACAAAGCAATTCAGAATATGTTAGAATTCCTTCATATTTCTAAAACTCAAGATTTCCTCCCTCAGTCATCCCCCCCAAAATAAAATCGTAACAAAAAACCTTAACTCGCATCAATAGAAACAAACTTAACTCAATAGAATCAAAAGGATCAAAAGGTTCTAATTGCACATACAAAGGGTTTGGAGTTTTAATTTTATAAATAACCAATTAACTTGTCATTTGTTTCCCTTGCTGCCTATCAAAGGCTGTCTCACATTAGTTTGCTGGCTGGAATTTACAACGCACAAAATCAAAACAATTCGTAGTCATATTTATTACAAAATAAATAGTTCCTCGCTGGGTGAACGGGTTCCATTCTTAGCTACCACTCTGTTGGTCGCAAGTTCGAATCTCCGACCGGCCAGTGAAGAACAAGAGGAATTTGTTTCTGGCGATAGAAATTCATTTCTCGCTATAATGTGGTTCGGATTCCACAATAAGCTGTAGGTCCCGTTGCTAGGTAACCAATTGGTTCTTAGCCACGTAAAAATAAAAATAAATCTAATCCTTCGGGCCAGCCCTAGGAGAGCTGTTAATCAGCTCAGTGGTCTGGTTAAACTAAGATATACTTAACTTTTTTTTTTACAAAATAAATAAGTCTTAAAATGATAACATAAATGATAAGCTTAAATAAATTATTTTTCATTATTCTCTCAAGTTTCAAAGAATGATTCGAATCTAGAAAAAGTTCAATTAAAAGTTAGTAAATCGTAAACAAAAGTACAGATGATGCAAGCATTGCTTATAGCTTAAAGCCGTATAAAATCAAATCCGTGTGATGTGAGCTACGACGAATCATCATACATATATTTATTGATTTTTTTGTTTAGTATGCTGAATGAAACTGAAGATATATTTATTGAGTGTTTGTTTAGTATGTTGAATGAAACTGAAAATTAAAATCCATCACATAGCTTCAATGAAAACTGTTCGATCCACCAACCTGTTTTCAGAAAAGGCTTCCACTGAAGTAAGGATGGTAATCTTTATTTATATATTTGGACTCTTAGCCATACTAAATACGTAAGAAAATGAGTTGCCTATTACAAAATTAAATTTCATCAACCAATAGGGCCTACAGTTACTGTAGGCACTATTTTTTGTCACATTTTGCAGATTCACGGCAGGAGTCCAACTTTGCATTTTCACCGGAACTTTGGAAATTGGAATGGTATAGAACTCACTGGACTAACTCGTTTGTAGCAATTTTAAAATTTTCCCCTTTAACTAAGCATGGTAGTTTTTGATTGCTTTAGTTCCAAGATCCACAGAAATCCTTCTTGGCACCCCCACCCCCCACCACCACCACATTTTTTTTTTTTTTTTTTTTTTTTTATAGTTTTGAGTAGTTTTGATTATTTAGGCTCTCATGTATATGAAACTGTTTCTCCCATTTTTCCTGGGTATCTCGATGTGTACAACACTTTCTAATTAAGTCGCAGGCACCTGCAATATGATTCACACTTTGCAATATGCTCTTGACTATCATTACCGACAATGATCTTTATGTAGCATAAAAACTAAAAGAATTATAACCCACCCAAGACTTCTGGTTTTAAATTTTGGGCATTCTTCATTCCATTTCACTAAGGTATTTGTCAAGGTATAGATTTTACCCCACCATACCAGCCATATACAACATTCTCCCTGCATTTAAAAGATCTGGGTACGGTACGAGTAAGTTTGAAAGGTTCTGCAATTCGCTTTGTTTTATATTTTAACGACGCTCGGCGTGTATTTATGATTACCACTGCACCTACTAAGTTTACGTGGCAGCGCTATAAATATGAGAGGCACGCCACGCATTCCGTAAATAATCTCACACTGTGCTTTTAGTTAATCGACCGCCGATGAATGGCGGTGTAAAGAACGAGAAAAATTCATGTTTCATCTTTTTTTATCTGCTGGCTCGGATAAATCATGGGTCCGTTCTTGGTAAAATGTCATGATGAGTTTATGCTCGCGTTATTTTACAATAACTTCCCGTTTTCACTACCCAGAAACAATACACCTTGTATTTTTATCATTCTTTTATATCTTTATCTATTTATGTATTAATTTATTAATTTATCTCTTTTTCTTTCCTAATACCTGATCTCATTTTTCTGTATCTCCTATTACCTTCTGTTAAATATTTCCAAGTCAATGGCCATTGTAGGCTTTTTCTATAATAATAATAATAATAATAATAATAATAATAATAATAATAATAATAATAATAATAATAATAATAATAATAATAATCACTTGGTACCTCACGCCTATACCTTGAGCTAGTATTTCAATGCCTATAAACAAAAGCGCTCCCAGGACACCCTTAAAATAAAATGTATATTTCATGGTTTCCTAAAGTAAACCATTTTCTTCCCATCATATGTCCCACAGTTACCTTCCCATAGTTCTTCCTCTGCAAGTTCACACTTGTGACTATTCGTGTTATCTTCCCTTAAAGTTTACGTTATTTTTCGAGTAGTTCCTTCTGTTAAAAGAAAAGACAAAGAAAAAAGAAATGAGAAAGAAAGAGAAAAGATCTACAAAAAGTGCTATCGCCGCGCACGTACCCAATTTTCGATACCTATACAGCGTTGATTATTTTCATCAAAAACCATCGCCGGGCGAAATTTCCCATCATCTGTTTGATGGGAACTTCACGACGGTCCTTCACGCTCCGTCAGCGGGTCACTTCATTATTGAAACGTCACTTCTGATAACAATAATCAAACGTCTCCTCTAATGGATTCCATTCGTCTGATAGAAACGCGTTTAGGTTTTGTTCATTTGCATAAACATGCGCCGGAATTCCTGCAATGTAAGTCGGTCGGTTTTACGCGGGACAATAATCACTAGGGGGAAATAAAGGCTGCGTCTGTGCTGAATTAATTCCGGGCGAAATAAAATTCTCTTGCAGTGTCGTTCATTTGTCTTCATCCTTCAGTAAAGTGATTACTCGTTAGTCCATCTAGTGAATATAAACATTATTACGTTAGTCGCCGCGGGAAAAACTGTGAAGAAATATTCAGGATAAAAGAGGAGGGGTAATTTGTATCATGAGAGATCGCAAAAATGGTAGACAGAAGGTGAGAGAAAGGTGAGAGAACTCACTTCTGAATTAGGAAATAGTCGTTGAAAGAGAAAACAAACTTTGAAAGCCATTCGTTTCACCTCAACCTTCTAGCAAGGAAAGTCACAAGTTTAATGTATTACATTTTGGTCGACAGCAGAACTACGCAGCAGGATGTGGTGAAGGACAAGGTACAAAGTAGTGACTGTGCAACGGTGAATGAAATGTTAAACTAAGAGGAAATTAACACTAATAATCTTTCATACTAACAGAGTAATTACTTTTGCTGGAAACTTTACTGCAGTAGCTTAACTCTAATCTGAGTTTGCAAAGAAAACGTGAGCGGACTATCACGACGCTGTAGGACAGGATACTTCCAAATATTTAGTTATATAAACGACCGAAAACCGGTCGGTTTTTTATAGTATCACTACAATTACATATTTCGAAATGCTTTCCCATACACAGATTGGTGATCAAGTTGACATGCTTCACGGGAACTTAAGCATCAGTCGTGGTGCCTAGTTTTCGTGTATATCTGTAAAAATGAAGTTCCCAAAGCAATAAAATCTGTGTCCTAAGCCTTATATGAATAACGAAGAGGAGAACAAGTTTACGCCATGGTGAAACTCGATTTGGTTTTGAAATACCCAAGATTGAGGGGCTAGAGGATGTGTGGGGCCGAATATTGTCACCTGCTAACTTACAACATTCCTCCACGCCTACTCTGAACAGATTAGACAAGGAAATAAAGGAAATAATTTAGAAATGATCAAGCACGTTTAAGAAAAGATAGAAGCAGGTAGCTAGAAGAAGAGTCCCCGTTTTATATGCTTTATAGATCAAGGAGAGGCGCACCATAAAATCTCCTGTAAAGACTGTCTCAAGATAATAAGAAGTTACCTTATCCATCACCTTAAAATCTCCTGTAAGGACTGTCTCAAGATAATGAGAAGTTACCTTATCCATCACCATAAAATCTCCTGCAAAGACTGTCTCAAGATAATGAGAAGTTACCTTATCCATCACCATAAAATCTCCTGCAAAGACTGTCTCAAGATAATGAGAAGTTTATCCCTTAAAATCCCTGTAAGGACTGTCTCAAGATAATGAGAGGTTACCTTATCCATCACCATAAAATCTCCTGCAAAGACTGTCTCAAGATAATGAGAAGTTACCTTATCCATCACCATAAAATCACCATAAAATCTCCTGTAAAGACTGTCTCAAGATAACTGTCTCAAGATAATGAAGTTACCTTATCCATCACCATAAAATCTCCTGCAAAGACTGTCTCAAGATAATGAGTTACCTTATCCATCATCATAAAATCTTACTGTCTCCTTATCCATCACCATAAAATCTCCTGCAAAGACTGTCTCAAGATAATGAGAAGTTACCTTATCCATCACCATAAAATCTCCTGCAAAGACTGTCTCAAGATAATGAGAAGTTACCTTATCCATCACCATAAAATCTCCTGTAAAGACTGTCTCAAGATAATGAGAAGTTACCTTATCCATCACCATAAAAATAAAGACTGTCTCAAGATAATGAAAGACTGTCCATCTCATAAAAGTCTCAAGATAATGAGAAGTTACCGTATCCATAAAATCTCCTGTAAAGACTGTCTCAAGATAATGATTATCCACCATAAAATCATACGTATCCAAATTTAAAAAACGGAACAATTCCTCAAGCGATGATTGATGATAAGTCTTACTGAGCTTTTCAAGGTAAGTTCAGTCCTCTACGAGTTGCAGTCAGTGATCGCATGATCAACGCAAGGGTAAGTTCCCTGACATGCATTTACAGAAAATATAGTTCTCATGGCACCAATATATCAAAGAGGGAACGTGGGTCATTTACAATATTTATAAAGAGAGTAAGGTCCCAACTGTGGTTCTGGTAATGGCACGATACTGAAGTAATTAAATATCCGAATTCATTCATATGCAGAAAACGGTTCTCTAATATTCGATATTCTGAAACGTATCAAGAAAGCAACAGCCTCCTTGCTTCACAGCGGAAAACAGGTCAAACGCAAATAAATAAAATCGTTATCATAGAGAAAAATAATGTGCAGTGATTTCAAAGGTTAGCAACGAATATGCCTTACTAAATGGAACACGTAAATGCACAAGTGAGAGAAATTACGTCATGAAACTGTCAAGGAAGAGATGGCGGTAAGTATGTATTGAGAAGGGTCCCACTGCCACAGAATGCACCCAGTCAAACACTGAAGACACGCGAGGCCGTAGAAAGCAAAGGGAAACCTATGCGGAGATATGGACTTCAGTGAAGAAAATTAGTTTCATATGAAACGATAACATCTCACATTAAATGAAGCCTTATGCACAGCTTGGGTACCAAAGAATTATTTTTTTTCTTGGCGGTTGACGTCAGTAGCAAATATTGATTACAATGAAGTCTTTTGGGGGGCGGGAGTTGCCAAGATATTAATAAACAGATCACTAAGGATTCTGTTATCTTTCTACAGAATGAACTTTCGTCATTATGCAACACCGATGGAAAAATGCACTTTAAGCACAACCGAACTTGTAAGTCACCCTTTAAAAAATACAACTGGATTTGTAAGTCTTCCTTTTCAAAAAAAATATAATAATAATAATAATAATAATAATAATAATAATAATAATAATAATAATAATAATAATAATAATTTTATGACCAAGTTAAAGAATAATCCAACCATCAGTACCGAGATTAAAATCATCGTAAATCATTTTCAAGAAGCAGGCCTATGCACAAGTAAGCCCTCCCAATATAGAATTAAATTAAAGTACACTTGATAATACAATCTTTCAAATTCGTTTTTATTTTTATTTTCATTTTCAACTCACCTTCAAAACCCATCCATCATTTATCGTAATGAAAATTATTCTGGAGCGAAAAATTTAATTTTATTCATATATTTTTGTAGTATACTTCAGAATGCTATTTGCACTCAGTTTTGCATCAGAATATATGACAAATTGTCAATTAGAACCGGGATTGTCGCAAAGCTTCTGTCACCTATTTCTCAATTGTCAATTCATTAACGTTACAAACGGTGGTTTTCTAAGGCTAATAAGAAATTTACATGATTTACATCAGAAGAGGGATACTATTTTGGGGCCCCGGCCCATTAAAGCATGGCTTTATACGAGGGGTATAAGTTAGTTCCCTTCAGGAGTAAATTCTGTCCACAGCTACCTTTCCTTACAACTAAGCCTACCAGGAATCGACCGCAAGAAATACATTCTCCCTAAAACGAATCTTATTAAAAGCAGAACTTCCATCACAAAGGCACTTCATTAAACGTCACACTTGCGGACAGAAAAGAAGAAAAAAGTTCACCGGGGAATTACCTTTGGCCTCATGTAATGTGTTTAAGCGACAGACAATGAACCTCATCTGACGCTACGTGAGCTCCATCCAAATCCACGGAAACATGAAAGGAACCTACCGATGAATGAACCTTTTACAAATAAACCCAGTAATCAAGTGAACTTTGTCCTCTCCTGATGATCTTCAGGGCTTTGCGGCCTCCAAATTTTGGCTATGATAAGCAGGGTGAAATCTTCTCACGTAATTGGCTAATATTAGCGTTATTCACAGCTCATCAAAACAACCGAGCGCTGGGAATGTTAATTCTCGTCCGGAGCCGCACGAACGAACGCGCTCGAACACACAAGTGGAAATCAGCGCATTTCTGTGTTCGTGTATGAGGCCGAACAGTGCATTATATGAAAGGAATGGCATATGCTTTTTTCTATGATGAGAAATTTTATACTTTTTTTTATATTTCTTTTGCCACATTTTCTTTCGTTCAAATGAACACCATATTCTTTGGAAGCTTGAATTCCAAGTCAGTGGGACCCCTTAGGCTTGTTCCATATTAACATGGGTTTACTTCTAAAAATAATAATAATAATAATAATAATAATAATAATAATAATAATAATAATAATAATCCAGTCCTCATTATTTTCTAAGCCTATTCATTATGTTGCAGCTTTCAAATTCCTAAAATGACTCTTCAAATTTCATTGCTCTCAATATCCGGAGTATGACTCTTCTCTATCTGCAATCTATTTCCTTACTTTTAGATATGACTGATATAATTTGCTTCCGACAAACAACTGAATCATCACTAAACTGATTTTATCTCTCTCTCTCTCTCTCTCTCTCTCTCTCTCTCTCTCTCTCTCTCTCTCGTGGGATGAATTGTATATTTTTTTTTCTTACGAAGAACTCTCGTCGGGAGTCATAGGGTAATCCCGTAAATAAAGAGTCTTTTAAGTTAGTTAAGCTCTTTGATTCCCACAGCACCCCATCACTCCTCCCCCAAGCCCCCGCCCCAGGTCAACATCGCCCCTCCCCACCACCTCTCTTCCTCACTCCCACCCCCTCCCTGTTTCTTAGATCTGTTGTCAAGACGAAGTGGGTTGTCTGTGTAATTGAAACCAGTCAAGCGAGAAAAACAATGATTCGAACTAAATATATTTCACTTTGGGAAATGGAGGAGCTTGTTGCTGATGCTGCCTCTACGATGTTGGAGGAGGATATGGTGGTGAGGGAGATGGAGGAAAAGGGGAAGAAAAAAGATGGCAACGGGGTTGGAGTGTGGTGGGGTGGATTAAGGGGAGGGGGTGGGAATTTAAGTGACTGGTGAGGACCTTGGTCGTTGTGGTGGTGGATTGTATGATACTATGGCTTTTGGCTCGGTCAGGGAGGGCGAGGTTATTGTAGTGGTGCCGTTGTGGTAGCCTTGGGTCGCTCCTGGAGAGAGAGAGAGAGAGAGAGAGAGAGAGAGAGAGAGAGAATGTTCAACAGTACCGTATGACGTTTATTCTCAAGCAAATTTATTTACAGTTACTAATCAATCCATACTTAATACACATGCGTACACACAGACACCACACACTCACCCCCACACACACACACACATATATATATATATATATATATATATATATATATATATATATATATATATATATATATATACATACATACATACATATATACATACATACATACATACATACATATATATATATATATGGGACATGTGAATAATTACGTAAGACCTATGGCATACCGATTATGGTAGCAAAGTTTTGATTTCTCAGATTATGACAGATATGAAACCAGTTTTCTAAAAATAAATAAATAAATAAATAAATAAAAAATAAAGTACTACCGTCAGTCCAGATACATCAATTACTCACTCATTCATATCAAAATGCCAGATTTTAGAATTAGTTCGATGAAGGCAAAGTGCTTTATTAGACAATATATAATATTTGAGGAGGTTGGTCTCAATATTTAAGGAAGCTGGTTTCATTAAGAACATCCTGTCAACATTTGGTTGCAATGAAAACTCATTTTGTTCTTATGGAAACCAATAATGATTCCTGAATTTGCGCTTCACCTTGAAATCATTGATGCATTCGGAATGTAAAAATGCATTTTAATCAGGTGGGGATATTTCTTTGGAAGATAAGATCCGACGTTCGCTAGGTTACCGTGCTTTGTAACAACCAATTTGTACATATCCGAGAGAGAGAGAGAGAGAGAGAGAGAGAGAGAGAGAGAGAGAGAGAGAGAGAGAGAGAGAGAGAGGAAGTGTTTTAATCTTTGGAGGCTTCTGATTAGAAAATCCCCAATAATCCACTGCTCTAATGAGTAATTAAAATTTGAGCATATGTTGCAAATATGCATCAAACACATGATTACGAGTGCCAAATCAAACTCATTTTAAGTATACAGTTAAACATAAATAAAGGATTAATTTTCTAAAAAAAAAAAATCACATGCATTATCAATAATTGCCTCTTCATCTATTTCAAACTGGACGATTTCTTGAAAAAACATGTAATTTCTATGGTTCATTTCTATTAACGAGAAATAAGGCAATTGATACGAACCCCGTAAGGGGAAATCATAAGTTCTAAAAAAATTGTATTCATTTGTCTGTGTTTCTCAAAACGGTTATTGCCAATTCAAGTGGTTAAATGTTTGTGAAGGACACAATTCGTGTCTATAAGCATAATATGTGCCGAGCGATACCGATATATCCGAATATATAAAGGATCAGATACTACAAACGACGTTGCAATAATGTTTAAGCAATATTTAAAACCAAACAAAGTGAAGATCTGTCATCAAACTCTAGATCATTTATCGTGTAATATCTTGGTCTGAAACAAAATGTTGAAGTACAGCAGTCAATCTCATTTTCCGTCTGTAACACAGATTGTGAATACTTTTAGTTACATGAAAGTACGACGAAGGAAAAGTCTGTGATGAAAGTTAAAATAAACATCTAAGAACAAGAAGTAATTTAACTTTCATAAAAAAAAATAATAATTTCCAGAGGCTGCAGGGCAGGCGCTTTTCAAGAAAACCTTTTCATATGAAGAACTCGATTGACTGAACTGACCTCTCAAGTAGAAGAGATTCTGTGTACAAAGGATGTACATTTACATGTTTTATATATACAGTATATATGCCATTCTTGAACGACAAAACGCACGATTTTTTAAAGAAAAATATATTCAATTTTTTTTAGCAAAAATATTCCACAAACCACCCCTTCAGCAATATTCTATAACAACTACAAAATTAAGAATTTCGTTAACCATGAAGAAAAACTGCCACCTTCTTATGAATCGGGGAATCGTATACAAACATGTATGTACTCAGTGCCATCTAGTGTACGTTGGCTCATTTATTAAAACTGTATTTCAGATTCTATGATCATAAGGGACCACTGTTATAAGGTCTGCAACATCAATATAAATGTTGAAGATTTTAATATCATATTTAGAGGTATAGTTGAAAAAAAAACATACACTATATATATATATATATATATATATATATATATATATATATATATATATATATATATATATATATATATATATATATATATATATATATATATATATATATACATGAAAATCTACGGGCATGTCTAAAGGGAATTCTGTATAATTTTAAAATATTCACGCATTCACCCGAGCACGCAAATACATTTAAACTGTTTACATAAACATAAACATCCAAAACACAAGCACATAACATAGCATTATATGCATCTGAGTAGGAATCAATCTCTTACTAACAAAACACTAAAAATTTTGCATAAAACACAAAATCAGAAAAGAAGAGACGAAAAAAATCCCCGCTAGCATTCTGAACCATATTCGCGGGCGCGAGAGGACAACACCAAAAAATATAGAGGCATGATTCCCTATTTCCAGTCGATAGCTGGGTGCCAGTGCCACTAGCGTTGAGAGGCTTTCCTTTGATCAGTCTAGTGTGGTTGCAAGATACAGAGCGGAAGTTTTCTCCTTCTGACCTCGCAAATATTTCCGTTATTTGCATGATGCTTCGGAGTTAGGTCACTCTTCTAATCTCCGTAGTCTTGGTTACGTCCGGCACGCGTCCTTGGAATAACAATTCTTTTATTTTCCTCGAAAACTCTTAAACAGTCAGAGAGAGAGAGAGAGAGAGAGAGAGAGAGAGAGAGAATGTTCTGTAAATGTTCTGTAAACGCTATACCGTCCATGAGGGTACTGGGAAAAATAGAAAATATAAGACAAATTAAAATGAAACAGGCTGACGAGAGAAAGGTCAATTGAGGCTATCGTTCTAGAAACATGCCAAGCGCCATCTTGGGTCAAAGTATTTTTTAATTTAATTTAAGCCTGATGAGAGAAAGGTCAATTGAGGCTATCAGTCGAGAAACATGCCAAGCGCCATCCTGGGCCAAAGTATTTTTTAATTTAATTGATTATATTTTAAAAATGGCACTTGGCATGTTTCTCGACTGAAAAGCTCAATTGTAAAGCGAGAATGCTCTGCAAATACTAAATCGTCAATATGGGTATTGGGGAGAAATAGGAAATAAAAGACGAATTAAAACGAAATTGGTAAATGAAAGAAAGGTAAATGGCAAAGAGAGAAATTCTGTGACTAGTATATCGTCAATGAGGGTACTGAAGACAGCTAGGAAATAAAAGATGAATTAAAATGAAATTGGCGAATGAAAGACAGTCATTGACAAGCAGCATCAACTGGTATAACTTTAACGGAAGGAAAAAATGCCGACAAGTTAAGTTCACGATTAACAACCAATGCTGAGTAAAGAAACTTTCTTACTGCCATTACAAGGCCTCATTAACCAAAAAGAGAAACATCCGAAACTTTGACCTAAAGTTCGCTTATTACTTCAGCTTTTAAATATCAAGAAAATATACTCTTTAATTCTTCATATCAACCTGCAGCGAAATAATATGAAGTGTAAACTCTACAAAAAGTAAGATTATCAATCTCGGATTACACGTTCTCTCTCTCTCTCTCTCTCTCTCTCTCTCTCTCTCTCTCTCTCTCTCTCTCTCTCTCTCTCTCTCTCTCAAGCTCAGGGACTTTCTTGGCCTCTGTTTTCATTAATTATTTAAGAAAATTTCACTCTTTTAAAAAGCGTGTCATACGCTTCCTATTGTTCACTTGCTAATGCACAAAAAATAGCTTTCTTTAATATATATTATGAATTCCTTATTTCATCAATAAAAAGTTACTTTCAGTCTCCCCATTTATCAAACGCATGTCCTGTAGTCTTTAAAATCTGTCAGCAGGTGGATTACGAGAGCATACAACTAAACAGTCCAACTGGATTCAGTGACAGCTTGCTTTGCAAATTTTAGGTTATTCCATAAGAATATCTGTACATTTCAATTACCCTTCCTCAGGAATTTTTATAAAGCTTCTACACCATAATATGAATATGCTACTTGTCCCTGGTTAAGGAATATATTTCTTTTGTACCCTTAAGTCTTGACTCGTCAGTTAGTGATTTTCCTCATTTGACCCCTTTGAGGGCAAATTTTGTCCGGTGATTAATATGAAGTATAAAAATACCATAAATCCATAATCGAACTACTTCTGTGATGTGAGGGGAATAAAAATGAGTTACCAAAGGTGTTCGAAGGCTTCATCGCCTAATTAATGTGCAAGATGGTGAAATATTCTTCAGAACTGAAGATACGCAAAAACATTTCTTAGAAAAACTAATAGTGATTGAAGTGTTAGATATACAGTATGTTGTAACACTACAAACTTTATATACTATATATTCTGTCAGAGAATTATACCACGGATTAAGTTTTACTTACGCTGTAATAGAGTAAGCACAACATCTGGAATTATAATACAATAAAAAGTATAGCTTATTTCAATTTACTCAATATAAAGCACAATGTTGAAGCTTATCTCATTTTCTCACAGATCTCAATAAATTTTGTAAAAAGAAAAAAAAAAGTTATTTGCTGAATAAAATTTGGACTCTATTAACATATTACTTGCTAATACTCACTGGTATATGTAAACAACAAAGTTCAATTAATATAGCATCGGTGTCTTCATCACAACATTTAAATGTTTGAGTACCAAAATAGAATATGTCTTCGTCGACCCATAATATACAGTACAAAACTAACATCCCATATAATTTGCTCAAAGATTTCTGTCCATATAATTCCTTCAGAATTATATGCAAAATGGCGGATAAAGACCATTATTTTGGAGGGGAAGAGAGAGAGAGAGAGAGAGAATAGGAATTATATACAATGAATAGTCAAAATAAATTATAAGGAGAGAAGTATGGATGTATAAAAGGAAGAGAAAAGAAGTGGGATGCAGACTGGGAGGATTGAGGAATTCGATTAAAGTGGTGACAGTGGAAGTTGGTCATGGAGAGAGAGAGAGAGAGAGAGAGAGAGAGAGAGAGAGAGAGAGAGAGAGAGAGAGAGAAGGTAATGGTAAGAGGGGAAACAGAGGAGAATATCAGTGGGCGCAAGAGAAAAGGGAAGAGGCGAATGAAGAGGAGGATGGATGGAGAAAGTGGGAGGAGGGAGGGAGGGAGGGAGTGGGGGTGGGAGGAGGGGTGGTGGGGGTGAGAGAGGAGGAGCTCTGTTGAGTATTCCAGTCGAGCTAAGAGCCTTCCCCTGTACTAGGTTTTAGCTGGATTTGCTGCAGAATGGCTTCTGGGCTTCGGCGAGTTTTTCAACGTAAAGCGGTCTCTTGATATCCAATGTATTGCCCAGAATTTTGGTAGTCATGCCTGGAGGGGAATGAAGGAGGAGGAGGAGGGTGAACCGGGCCTCCTTCTCCCATTCCTTCGACCTACCTTCCTCGAAGGGGAATGTCTGACGGGGAGGAGGAATGATGTGCTTAGAGGAAGGCACTGGGAAAAGGGTGGGTGGGGAAAGAGAGAAGGAATCCTAACACCTCCCTTTGGTGAAGGGGGAGGCAAAATGGAATCCCGTAGCCCTTCAGGGGATGAGCACTGAGGAGTATCTCCCCTTCGCCTTGCTGTCTGACACTGCCATAACGTGAGATGGCAGGCCTAAGTCATAACATAAGGCTAGGGGTGTGGAAGGAAGGATCTCTGATCCCAATTTTTTCCAAAATTCTTCAAGAAATAATTCCAATTTTTTCCAAAATTCCTCAAGATATAATTCAACACCAAATATCTGAGGAAAGAATCATGAAACAAAGATAAAGTTGGGAGGATAAAATGTGAAATGAAGCATTAACAAGAAGTGTTCGAAGATTGTTAAAATAAACAGAAGAAAACGTCAAAATAAAATATCACTCACTTTATAAAAGCAAGAAATGAAACTGAATGTAAAGTCCAGCATTCAGGATGTTTACCTTCTACTCTGCTGAACAAGCTGTGGCAACATCAACATTACCTAAGAATGCAATAGAAAGAGGGAAATAGCGCTTCAGCAAACTAAGAGCACATAATTAAAAAAAATATGAAAAATGTAATATAAAATACAAATTCACATTGCTCAGCAATACACACATATACACAGTTATATACATATATATATATATATATATATATATATATATATATATATATATATATATATATATATATATATATATATATATATATATATATATATATAGATAGATAGATAGATAGATAGATAGATAGATAGATTTTAGATATTTTCATACAACATATATATATATATTATATATGTGTGTGTGTGTCTATGGAAGCTCAATGGAAATTACTGGGGTTCTCTTTTAAGAAAATAGATCCTCTTGAACTGGGAACCTGTTCTTATAAGAGAAAGTAACTTAACACGTGTAAAATTGAATATCAATTCTCCTTTCAAATTGCATTTACTTCTTGTTCGTCTTCGACTGAGTGCTCTTATCAGGACCTAGAGGCGAAAACTGCTATAGATTTTCAGTGGATCATTCCAATATTTTGTACGGAACAATCTCTATATTACCCTATAATCAACCAAGGAAAAAAAGAAAAACAGTTGCTCACACTCAAACCCCCCAAAAAGTGACCTTTATATACCTTAGAAAGGCCAGTAGGAAAAATACATCTAAATTTCTTCAAAAAGAGGCCTATGGAACAGGCAACTTACGGTTAAACTGAAAAATCAAACAGGTGGAATTCAGGTCTACATTCCTTGTGGCTAAAACTTTGAAGTGTGGTTACTATAAAAAAAAATTATTTGATTTCATTTTTAAAACTTTTGTGACATTAATTATAGATGCATCTGTGCATAGCAAAAAGAGTACCACTGTTAGTTTTAATTTCAACATTAAAAGTTTTCAAGATAAGAAAATGAGAAAAAATATTTGTATGGTAGGCCTCATTTTAACCATTCTCTTTTATCTATTCATAAATTTTTTAATCATCTGACGTGAATACTAAGCCATATAATCATACACAGGACAAGCCATACAACCTTACTTCGAAATTATATTAAATTACTCCGGCACTGAAAACCATACCTGTATTAGATCTGTTCACTGCGAGACAGCATAGAATAGGAATATTGTTTACACGTTTATAATTCTGGTGCATCTGTTTATCTCTATTACGAACTGAACCCCAAACCTGTCAATTCCTATTGCAGTAAGTGGAGACTTGCATGAATCTGCATGAATTTACATCGTGGATAGGTTACTGCTGAGGAAAATAAAATATTCAAAACTAATTACTTGCTTAAGGGGAATACCTATTGCAGTTCTCGGGTGAACCGAAGACTTTTATGTTTTAGTGTCACTCATGCCATCAACTAATTTAAATCAACATGTAAATGATAAAAGAATTAATAAAATTCACTTATGTTTGCCGAAAGTGCACAATACATTTAACAGGTCATCCCTGACCTTCACATTCAATTTATTCCCTCCTTAAGTGATGCAGAGAATTGAATTTTTTGTTTTGCTATAACCTGATGTGTTGACAGCTCTTTGTACTCGTATATTCATTCCACCTCTCTCCATTTTCATTGCAGTGGCCTCCTAAAGAACTCAGAGTATGTCACTTTCTCAATAACAAAGTCAAATGGATATGGATAGACTGATTTATATGTAAGCTCATTATCAAAACCACACAGAAAAGGAAATCTTTGATTTAAAATGGAATAAAAAATTTTGGAATAAAAGGTCAAGCGCAGGGACCTATGAGGTCATCCAGCGCTAAAATAGAAACTGAGAGTAAAAATGTTTGTTGGGAGAAGGTGGAAAGTAAGATGGAAGAAAGACAATACGAACGGAGGTACCGTAAAAAGAATGAAAAGGGTTGCAGCTACGTGCCGAGGGGATGTTGCAAATAACCTCAAGTTATGCCTACAGTGCACCGCATGAGGTTCCCTAACAGCACTATCCACCTACGGGGGAAACCTTTGGTCTCAAACTGCTGAGGATTATGTCTCCCTGTTATTTTGGCAC
Source organism: Macrobrachium rosenbergii (assembly GCF_040412425.1). Taxonomy (NCBI): domain Eukaryota; kingdom Metazoa; phylum Arthropoda; class Malacostraca; order Decapoda; family Palaemonidae; genus Macrobrachium; species Macrobrachium rosenbergii. The sequence goes on from NC_089781.1 coordinate 22,612,507, forward strand.
ATAAAAGAAAAAAAAATACTACCTTGACATATTTCTAACTTTTTCTTCAGTCAGTTACATAAGACTTCCTAATGAAATCCAATAGTATTTTGCGATTTTCTACAACCGTTAAGGTAGTTTCATTTATAAAGGGTAATGTCTGGACCACGTGATATCCTGTAACACTGCAACATGAACAAAAAAAAACCATCAAAATTTTTCTTATTATTGCCTTCTCGGTTTCCAATTATTCATTATATATATGCTCGTCTGCAGTACATTAAATACTTCGGGTTTTCAGTCTCACATAGAAACCTGTGTTCAGTCTTGCAGTTCTCAAAAGTCAATCTACGGTAATGCAGGTGTTAAAGAAATTAAGATGCCTCCAACAGGCATGCACGCACACGCGTACATACACACACACTCACATATACATAATTTATATATATATGTGTGTGAGTATATATATAGATATATATTTATATATATATATATATATATATATATATATATATATATATATATATATATATATATATATATATATATATATATATATATATATATATATATATATATATGTGTGTGTGTGTATACAGTATATATATATATATATATATATATATATATATATATATATATTTATTTATAAATATATATATATATATATTTATTTATAAATATATATATATATATATATATATATATATATATATATATATGAGAGAAAATATCTTTTATATAAACCCATGTAAACATTTCAGGGGTCTTGAAAGAAAACTGTTAGTATTTCTGCCAAGTGCATTGAGGAATTTCTATCATATGGTCCATATAATATTTACTTACATACTATAAACCAATCTCAATATCGACTGTTTATTTTCGTTTCTTGAATTGTTAGTTAAAAGATATTCATTTCTGCGGATATGGATTAATATTTTATCAATTTTAATAAATGGTGTAAATCTTTTTCTTAACTTTCTTATTTAATTTGAGGAGCAATGCTGATGCTGAGAGTTTATTCTACATTGAAATACAAAATAACGAAAGACATTTTTATTCTACAAGACTCTACTTCTACCTAGAAACAATCTAAAATCCATTTTTTTCAGAGAGAGAGAGAGAGAGAGAGAGAGAGAGAGAGAGAGAGAGAGAGAGAGAGGTATCACTATCAAAAATACCTCGGCCTTTTCCACCAAAATACTGGAAATATAAAATATTGCGACAATGGTGTTGGAATATTCACTTCCAAGGGATGAAAATAAAAAAAAAGATAAAAGAAGAATAGGGAAAAAACCGACACCGGGAAAAAACTCTACTCTCGTTTTTTTCTATCAAATATTTTTCGTTTGTGACTATTAACATGAAAGAGACTGCAGTAAATACATCTGCACAGAGAGACAACAGAGAAATTCATCTTTCTTTGGAGAGATTTATAGCCAGGTCGATGGACAGACGAAGAGATGGATAGGAAGATGGCGGCCGGCCACGAGGAAACGCGATGATAAAGATGAGGAATGGGATATATGATAAAGAAGGGGCCAGGGACGAATGCAAATGACGCAGTGTACTGTAATTTGTAAGGTGTCTTATCAATCTGAGTCACCGCAATTTGCGGAAAACGTAAGCCAGATATATGGACATGGGTGCATGAATCACTGACCTTTACATGATTTTCTGTCCAGTGTGTTACAGGATTTCAACGAAAGATGGCGCAGACATCTGCTACTTCGAAGATCTGTATTGTTCAGTATTGTTCGGGGAGCAAAGGGAAGGGCAATCGTCGATGCTGATGAGCACCGTCATTCAATTTGTTTACAGTAGTAAGATATAGGTATATATACGTGTTAATGCTGTAAATGAATCTTAAATTTCTTCTGAAAGTTTTTATTTCAGAGAAAGTTTGATAGACGTGTTAGTGCTGTAAATGAATCTTAAATTTCTTCATTTTTTTCTGAAAGTTTTTATTTCAGTGCTGTAAAGAAATTTTTTTTGATATACGAAAGTTTGTGTCAATGCTGTAAATGAATCTTAAATTTCTTCTGAAAGTTTTTATTTCAGAGAAAGTTTGATAGACGTGTCAGTGCTGTAAATGAATCTTACATTTTTTTTCTGAAAATTTTTATTTCAGAGAAAGTTTGATAGACGTGTTAATGCTGTAAATGAATCTTACATTTTTTTCTGAAAGTTTTTATTTCAGAGAAAGTTTGATAGACGTGTCAATGCTGTAAATGAATCTTACATTTTTTCTGAAAGTTTTTATTTCAGAGAAAGTTTGATATACGTAAATCAATCAATTTTTTTGAAAGTTTTTATTTCAGAGAAATGTTAATCTGTAAATGAATCTTACATTTTTTCTGGAAGTTTTTATTTCAGAGAAAGTTTGATATACGTGTCAATTTTGTTAATGTACATTTTTCTGTTTTTATTTCAAATGAATCTTACATTTTTTCTGAAAGTTTTCATTTCAGAGAAAGTCTGATAGACGTGTCAATGCTGTAAATCAATCTTACATTTTTTCTGAAAGTTTTTATTTCAGAGAAAGTTTGATATACGTGTTAATGCTGTAAATGAATCTTAAATTTTTTCTGAAAGTTTTCATTTCAGAGAAAGTTTGATATACGTGTTACTGCTGTCAACGCATCTTAAATTTTTTCTAAACGTTTAGTTCAGAAAAAGTTTGGAAAACATTACACTACAGCCCCATACTAATCACCTTCTTCGCAAAATTATGAAATAACATTCTACTGCTAAAATCAACCAAGCGCTTAAAATCTGATTCGCACATTTGCTACCATTTATTAACGAAGTATTATGAAAATGTGGAACCCTGTCCCCGCTGAAGCGAATTATTTCCCTGTGTTGACAAGAATAATTATTGTTTTCAAGACAAAC
>NC_089781.1:22620380-22647880 GCF_040412425.1 Macrobrachium rosenbergii
CTGCTTTTCATTCAGTTCATACCAAATAACATTTACAAAATTTTTCCAACAAACCCATTACATCTCTTGAAGTCTGCACCCACTGAGTTACAACAAGGTATCAATGTTGCAGAAAAATTGTATATTCATCTTTATTTGCTTAAAAGTTATATATATATATATATATATATATATATATATATATATATATATATATATATATATATATATATATATACACACAAGCGATTAGTAGTTAGATATTATTACATATTGGTTATAAACACAAGTAAATTATTGCAATGATCTGGTTCATTATCAGAGTTTCTTCTTGAATTGAAGTGCTCCGTCAATTTTACTATTTACTCATTAATTCCTTGGTATAATAAAGTTACTAACCTGATCTTGTCACAGTAGAAGTGGCAAAGAGGTTTCAAGAACGTTGTCGCAACTGTTCGAGGTTTTATCATACACGTTTCTTACTGAAAAATGTTGGGAAGTTTGTGATGACGCTGGATAATACAGAAAATTAGGTGGATTTTCTTTTCTTTCTATAATACTTGCATTATACTCAGCTTAACGCACATAACTATTAGCTGAAGCCACTTGGAAAGTTCAAAATAAAAACGACAGAATGCCAAGTACTTTCGGGTATTTTAACACATCTTTGTGCCCAGAAGATATGTTAAAAAATACACGAAAGTACTTGGCACTCTGTCGTTTCATTTTGAACTTTCCAAGTGGCTTCAGCTAATAAACTATCACGAGCTTACCTTTGTGATTTCTTAGTACATAACTGTAAGATTTGCCATCGAAAGCAATCTTCAGGATCAGTGAATATTATGTCTATTAAATTCTCAGTTCTGAAGAGAACATCTGATGGCATGCATAATGATGTGTCAAACATTCCACTGGAAAAAGGTTTGCAGTCCCATTACGAGTTCTATTTATACAGTGTTCAAACGGAGCAAGTATTTGATTTGATTAAATTTTCTATTTGAACTCTTGTTGAACACTGCTTCAGTGACCCCTGGCAGTTATGGCACCAGATAATTCACAACCAATCTCCCTCTCGCTGGGTATATTTCACATTTTGATTTGGCTCGCAAATTTCAAAAATACCTGCACGCGCACAGACACTTTCACACACGCACACACATATGATGATAGATGTAAACACAAAAGATGGACCAGTGAACGTTTAATGTGGATGGCGCAAGAACGAAAGCTGTTTATTCCTACAGGTGTTTGGGAATAAACAAAGCAAAGCTTGGTGTGATAAGGAACAGGGTGAGTCAAGGAACAGGAGAAGCAAATAGAAGTAACAGGCTGAGACTTTAATTATCTACGGATACCAAGGAGGAACAGTAGTAAGGAACTGCTGAGTCAACTCTCCTTTATGGAAGTGAAGTGTGAAGGTTGAGTGAATTGTCAGTATCATTTAGGGGAGTAGGAATTAGATTTACAATAACATTATTTGAGTCCGACTAATCAAACGTACTGTGAAATCGTTACCTTTCACATGAAAATTAAGATTATTACAGTCACAGGAGCAACAAAGAAATGATCATGTGAGTAACTTCCCCGACTCGAAAAATAATTTCAAATTGTCACATAAATTAAAAACACAACCGCATCTCTCCCTTGATACTCAAGTCCATTACTTCCAAATACAGGCACCACCAAGCTACCGAGGGTCTCCAGATAATCCAGCTCACATTCTGTGCTCTTAGGAGACTGACTAGCATATAAAAACATGCTCGTTTTTTCCTTGGTGCAAACACAAGTTACCACGGAGACGTAATGAATCTAACATTGTCAAAGCAGAGAATGGACGAGAAGGAAAGGGTACCGAACAATATTACAATCTTTTACGAAGGAAACCCCATTCAAGCCATTAAAAGCACTTTAATAATAGCCAGCCTTTTCTCCCGAGACAAGTCATTATTAGTAGAAGTGGATGTTGGTTGCGTGCCCCCCCCCCAACCCCTCTTCCCTTTCCACCATCCCTACGTCTGAGTAATTACCAAAACCGTCAACTTCTTCCCTCCAAAGTATATGTATAAGGTAGAAGATTTATTCATCTCCATTTCTCTTCCGAAAATTCTGTTGAATCCGCGAGAGAGAGAGAGAGAGAGAGAGAGAGAGAGAGAGAGAGAGAGAGAGAGAGAGAGAGAGAGAGAGAGAGAGAGTGTTCAATTTGTCACTCACCTGAAGGATGCAAACGCATTAACTAATTAGTTGGTCTGCTCAACTTAACAAAGAAAAAGAGTTCATGTTTGGTCTCACATCACGAGATGTCGAGATTTAAATAAAAAGAGGCCACTAATTATAGAGTGAATTACAGAAAGAATTGCAATCGTGACATATTTTCCATAAAACTACTTCATCCTTGTACCTGATAAAGAGACACACAACAAGATCAACCAAATGGTTCTTAGAATTCATCTTTAATAATTAAAGTTGTTAAACGATTCTTAATTACTATTCGGCACTGACAATAAGCCTTTAAAAATGTTATCACTTCGAATAAAAGTCAGAACTTCTATATCGTAGGCCCATGAAATGTGAGAAGTAGATAATCTTAAGAGCATGTGAATTACTAGTAATTTTACCATAAACTTTTCGAATACATTCAGCAATTTCTAATATTTTACGTTGCCAAATTAAAGAATCAATGCAACGCATTTGCCTGGCAAATAAACAAAAGCCTTCGGACTGATGCATTAGTAACTATTGTCCTTAAATATACTTTACTTGACATTATTTTTCGAGGCAAAAAAGTTGTCGATGTGGGACCTACTGAAATATATGAATAAGATTCTCCAAAATCACATTCCACGCGATTACATCCTCTCGTAACGAAGTAAATTAAAATATAAATATATTCCTGTTGAAATTAGGAAACGTAGATTAAATTAGATCCGCAACTGAATTACCGTGGAAGCAAGGAACATAATTAATTATGACATTGTTATTTAAACGCTGAGAGTGACGCAGTTTCGCGCCTTCTGCAACGTTAGCGTTGAATACTTTTCCAAGGCAAGAATTAAAGCTTAAAGCTGCGATGCTCTGTAATGGGACTGCCTCTGGTGATGGTAATTTAATCTAAATTCCTCTCGTTTTGCATTCTATTTTCTTATTATTAATTAACCATAGTCGACTTGGTTGTCATTGCAAGCGAGCTCTTGCATTTGTCATACTTCATAATTTGAAACAATGATTCCTAATTTATTGCCAGGTAATCATTTCTCAGTAAGACAAAGCAACAAAGCAAGATTACATTTTCTCTCTAAGACTAACAATAAGAGCGATAAAAATAATCTTGTATAAGCAATACACAGATTCCGAAAATAACCCTTCGATAATTTGACAATGCAGAAAACTGTCCTTCAGTAATTCTGATAATTCTGAAAATAGTCTTGCAATAATTTTTATAAATGAGAAAATTGTCATTCAATAACTCCGTTTATTTTAAGAGGAGGGAAACGTCCACCATCATAAACCAAAATAATGACGAAAGTGCCTAGGCGACTGGTTTTAACAGTAATTAATGTGATTACATATCAAAGATCCATTTTGAGATTACGAGATTTTCGAGTCGAAATTTTACAAAGTATACTTCCCACTCGAAAGTGTGTGTGTATATATATATATATATATATATATATATATATATATATATATATATATATATGTGTGTGTGTGTGTGTGTGTGTGTGTACATACACATGTATATATGTATGTATGTATGTATGCATATATAAATATATACACACACATTATACACAAACACAAACACACAAACACTTATATATTACATATATTCTATTACGTTTTCCTAACTCAATAATACATAATTGCGTTCAGCTATGATTTTGTAGCAGCCAATTCCCAACCAACCCCTAAGTCTGTGCTCCTCTTTATACTGACACATTCACCTGAAAACACCATCAACAGATTTTCTGTATACCTAAAAGAGTATATCGTTTAGATTTTCATCCTAATACGTGGGATGGTTATGAATAAATCACTTCAAATTTACTTCAGCATATTTTAAGCTATAGAAGATTCCATATTTTCCAGGCTCACCATAAACAAGATGTTTGTTAAAATTGCCTTTAAAGGAATGGATACAAATTGACCATTTTTCAGATCCACTACTTTTCAGATTAAGTCACCGTGCAACCTACACGAAAGGACACCACCCGATTGTTCACTTTTCCTGAACAACTCAAACCCCTTAATTGCTATTTTAATTGAGTTATCTTTCCACTGGTGCAATTCAGGAACCCAAGCGCTTGTATGTTTTGCTTTGTTATGAGAAAAAAATATGATTATCCCAAATGGACTAACATTAATCCTCAACAGCAAGGACACTAATTTCCCTACATGGACAACAACATGAAAAATCTAAAAAAAAAAAATACTTTATTAATTTGTCAGCTGTGAATTTATAGACGACCTAACATATAATTTAACAGTCATTTAAGCTTTGTTTTATGATAACTGGAGCGAGGTTATTAAGGTTACCCAAATTCTTTGCGCCATTCATGTTTTCTATTTCCCAAGTCTAATTTCCAGATAGATACAAAACCAGATAGACAGAAAGCAAGAAGCACGGGAAAGAATGAATAAAATCATAAACTAAACGAAAGAAAGAATAATGTAATTAAATGTTTGGGGATAATTTGAGGAAGTCAAGTTCTCTCTTATGAATGATACACAATTAAAGAGAGAGAGAGAGAGAGAGAGAGAGAGAGAGAGAGAGAGAGAGAGAGAGAGAGAGAGAGAGAGAGAGATGCAAAAGCGGAAAAATATCCAAATACTAAATGTTAAAAAGAATGAAAATGAAAATAACAACGCAACTGAGACTGTTGAAAGAATTGAATAATCTAGGATAATCTCGTCAAGGATCAAAGCGCAACGGATAATGGAGAGAGAGAGAGAGAGAGAGAGAGAGAGAGAGAGAGAGAGAGAGAGACGAAAGTTCAAAAGAAGAGGGGCTGACAACTCAGTGGATGTAAACTTCACAAAATCCAGTATTAGTAATATTCTATTAGCTTTGATGTTTGTCATTAAGCGATTCAAGGAGAGTTGTTACCATACCATATTTTTCATTCATTCTACGCTAAAGTGAGCGTGAACTTTTAAACTTTATCAGCTTGATTACGAAGAAACTATTTATTATTTTTTCTCTGCGAATAGAGAAGGATTTGTTATTGTAAGATGGTCTCTGTGTAAGGGTAAGAAGGTGTCTGTGTAAGTGAAAATTTTATTAATATGTTAAAAACTGATTTAGAAGGCAAAGCACACGAACGGAGAGCAATATATATACCTATATATATTCTATATATATCTATATATATCTATCTATCTATCTACATATGTACATAGATATATATATGTATATATATATATATATATATATATATATATATATATATATATATATATATATATATATATATATATACACACATACAAAGCTTAAACATTAATATCAACATAATCCTTACAGACGTAAGAAACTCCCAATACTTGGACATAAACCTACGAACAACCTAAACACTGACAAACATTTATATCCTCAAATTCAATCTCATAAAACAATTTGAACTTAAATACTAGATCACAAAGACCACTATGTCATTATGCATAAAATACCATTTTATTACTATGGTACACCAACCACATGGTTGTCTGTGTGGCAAGTGACGGGAAACACTTATTTCAAGTTCAAAAAGAACTTATCCTTTTATTGTACTCCGTACCGTTAAAATCCCGCAAGTCTTGTAATGCACATCATTACAACTATGCGTAATTATTTATCATCTCCTACAAATTATTGTTGGCACGAGTTCCCGGAAGGTGTAGGGAAAGAAATAACGTTAGAAGGTGACCGACGAAAGGGGAAGTGGACAAATTTATGATAATTTTTCTATCACTGAATTCCAGCGAGGATTACCACATTGAAAACGTCATCCAGGCCATTGAAATGTCTCATAATAGGAGAAGTATTTTCTCGTGAGACTTGTCATTATTACCCGGGGTAGATGCTGGTTGGGGGGAACCCCCTACCCCCTACACTCGTCCCCTACTTCAGAGTAATTACAAAACGGTCGCCTTACTCCCTTCAAAGTAAATACAGTATGAAAAACAAACTTTTGACTTGTATTTATCTTTTCCAAGAAACCTATTAAATCGGAGAGAGAGAGAGAGAGCGAGCGAGAGAGAGAGAGAGAGAGAGTTATCCTTCCTCCCCTGGGGATAAAAAATACTCTACATTAACTAATTATTTGTAATTCGAAGCTTGTGAATGGAAAATTTTAAGCTGGGACGTGCGCTAAAAGATAAACCAGGTCTTTTATATTTAGTATTACGTGATAAACCAGGTCTTTTATATTCAGTATTACGTGATAAAACAGGTCTTTCATATTCAGTATTACGTGATAAACCAGGTCTTTTATATTCAGTATCACGTGATAAACCAGATCTTTCACATTGAGCAGTACGTGATAAACCAGGTCTTTTATATTCACTAATACGTGATAAACCAGGTCTTTTATATTCAGCGTTACGTCATAAACCAGGTCTTTTACATTTAGTATAACGTGACAAACCAGGTCTTTCATATTCAGCAATATTACTGATCAAACATTTACTAGTGTTGTGATATTTATTTAACTCAAAATATGTAACTTCAAATTGTCAGTCTGTATATTTCACTTTTCTCAACGTCACAATCACCGATAACAAAACAATATCAGCAACTGAAACAGCAACATTAAAGCCTAGGAAACAGTTCCGCGTATAGATCATCTCAGCCTTATGAGCGACGTAAGGCGTGGACTCCCGAGCAGTAGGCTGCGTTAGTGTTAAATAGCTTTTCAAGAATAAGAATTGAAGCTTAAAGCTGCGTTGCCGTGTAATGAGGGTCGAGCTCCGTTGATGATAACCTGTGATGGAGACTTCTTTGTAAGTGGGACACTTTTCTCAATTATTTTTCGTTTACGTAACGGGAAACGAGTAGGGCACCCCTTCCGAGCGAGTGCGCATGCGCACGAAACTGAAGGGATGGTTATCGAGTCCGTGTAGTCTTTTAAGTAACAAGATAAATTTTAACTTCCTGGCGGGAAAGTATAGTCGCCATTCCTTAAGGTGAAGTAACTGTTTGTCAAGGTTATTTGTACTCTCTCAACACAGAAGCTTTGGAATTCCCGCCATTCTTCCGTTTTTCATGGCCCCCTATATCATTCGATCCTTTGAGAACGAACCACACATAGTTTCCTCTCCTTCCTATCATTATCTCCTTCGGTCCTGGACTACATAAAAGCACTAGTTCTACCATTCCACTTGCCCTCGTATTTAAAAGGGCATTACGTCACTGCCATATCGTGGAATACCTGACCTTGAAATGAATATTTCTCTATATATTTCTATGTGTTTGAAATTACTTTTTATTATCCTGACTTCTCAAGTTAAAATGATTCTTTTACACGATGTCAGAAGCTGACAGCCATTCAAACATTCGTGTATACTCTACACGAGTAAAATGAAAATCAACACCACAGGACAGCAGTTACGTTACTTACACTTACTGCTATGCGAAGTGAATCACTCAACATCTAATTTATGATACATTTCTGTACCAAAACGAATGTGTGACAGTTTGCATAACTAAACGTATCCTATACGAAGTATATGATAGTGATTACCATCGAAAGAAGAGTAAATACACAGATTACCAAATATGAGCATCCAAATAAACTGTAAAAATTTAAATGTCGTTCTATATGCAAGAGGCAGAATAAGTTGAACACGTATACCAAACAATTCCGAGAAAGCTAAACTAAAGTCTCTTTTAGATAAAGAGATAAAATTTGCCTGTTACAGTTCTGTGAACGCTTACTTTCAATGGCAATGTTATTCGGCATCAAGGCATTCCGAGAGAATCAAACTCATTCTGTACGCTGAGGTATCTGTTTATACTAAATCTCCGACCCCTTTTTAGTTTCCTGACAAGAAAACTATTGTGCCGGCTCTGTCTGTCCGTACGCACTTTTTTCTGCCCGCCATCAGATCTTAAAAACTACTGAGGCTAGAGGGCTGCAAATTGTTATGTCGATCAGCCACCCTCCAATCATCAGACATACCAAATTGCAGCCCTCTAGCCTCAGTAGTTTTAATTTTATTTAATGTTAAAGTTAGCCATAATCGTGCTTCTGGTAACCCAACAACGCAGGCCACCACGGCCGGCTGAGAGTTTCAAGGGCCGCGGCTCATACAGCATTATACCGAGACCACCGGAAGATAGATCTGTTTTCGGTTGCCTTGATTATGCGCTGTACAGAAAACTCGACTGCGCCGAAGAAACATCGGCGCATTTTTTACTCGTTTTGATAGCAGCAGCTAACCCCTCGTTAAAGAACCGCTGAAATCTTTGGAAAAGGAGAAAACATCACAGCAAGTAAGAAAAGCGAACAACATTACAATAGCTTATAGCCTTACCATTCATGGCAATGTAAAATTCATCCAAGCCAATCACATTCACTAAAGTTACATCTGCCTTTGCTCGTGACACATACAGACAGTCATTACTCAAAGCAGTACATGCTCGAAGTGCGGCTTCTTCGTTCCTTTCCACTAAGCCTTCTTCAGACAAGTTTAGAAGACGGTTTCTTGCGCCCTTCAAAGTACATACAGTAAGGTACAAGGAACCTACATTTCAATTTTACTCCTCTTCTGCAGAAACCTGTTGAGTCTCAGAGAGAGAGAGAGAGAGAGAGAGAGAGAGAGAGAGAGAGAGATCTATTCATCCTTCCCCTGAGGGATGCAAATGCATTAACTAATTATTTGGACTTGTTGACTAGTCAAAGGAAGAGTTTGAGATTAGCTTCAGGCCACAAGATGATGGGGGCAAAAGGGAAGGGTAGGGGAGGAGGGAAGGGAGAGGGAGACTGTAAACTATTGAAAAACCTATTAAGTCTCTTAAGCTTCCCCTGGGGCCATTTTTTCTTTTCATCAAGCGTGGGTGAGAAAACGTCTCAAACATCTTCGGTTAGTTTCCCGATTTAAGCGTATGCCTGAGTATTGGCCCAACCAAGCAACTATTGATATCAAGAGTGTTTATAATTGACGTAACGGGGATATCAACTATTTCCCGCAATTCCCCAACTTGAAATTCAATGACAAACCTGAATGTGAGACGTCGGATCTAGACATTCCAGTTCATTATCTCTTGGAGTAATGTGAAAATCCCCTCCTCTTCCTCCCTTTAGAGTTCCAGGAAACATTCTCTTCTAAGAAGGGCCACTGAGGAACTACTGCTTGGTCATTATCTCTTTACCGGCCCATCTTGAGCCTAATATTGTGAGAAAAAGTAATAATAGCTCATCCTCGAAGTAAGAGGACAAAATCTTTAATAAAGCTGTGAGTAGTTTCTTAAGCAATGTTCAGCTCATATCGTTAGTACTTAATTGCCTCATACAGTCGGAATTAAAAGGCAGCTTGGTAATTCTGCCCTACAAAATGAGTTCAACACTCCCAAAATTCAAATGTCCTTTGATTAAGATTATGACATCTTTCGTACTTTATTTAACAAAAGCCATCATAATTTTAATTCCTCTATAACAATACTTCGGTATTAAAGATGTTTGTGATAAGTAGTTGAGATTGCAAAGATACTACACACTACAGTAAAATAAACTAAGTGTTCTTTCATAAACACGGTTTTTACATAATTTGACATCGTCAATTCGACCATTATATCCATTATGTAATATGTGAAATGTGTGCACAGAGGAGTAACTGCAAGTTAACAGCGCTCAGAAACCTAATAAATTGTTTTCCAAAAAATATATTTTCCGTTGAAAATATTAAACGCTCATAACGCGGAATAACATTTAGTTTAGTATCCTAAAATGTATATTATACTTTATTTGTAAAATCAGAAATATCTATACGAGTCAATGAACCAAGTATTGTAACCCCAAACCAAAACCCCTTAATTTTATTCCCAGATGTCTAAATTATACATCTGTATGAGTTTGACAAAAGATAAATTCTAAAAACATGTCAAAAAACAAAATTATTTTTCTACAAACCACAACAATCGTTTTATGGGCTTCAGCAATGACAATTGACCCCTTTTATTGCTTCAGTTTATCGGTAAATACCCCTTTATTTCGTATCCTGTTATAATTTTAGTCTATCTATTGCGTGAATGTTTTGCAACCGAGCTTAAAGGAATAACGAAGTAGTAAAGAATCTGTCGATATTTGATTGGACAGGGATGAAATAAGGAAAAAATCTACTTCATTACCTTCTTTCAACGTTAAAAATGAATTTTCTAAAACAGTCTGTGTAAGATAAAAATTACCTTTTATAAGGGCTAAGTATCACATCTTGCAGAAAGGCTACGACTTAATGACACATACATACAAACACGCAGAGGTATATTGTATACGTATTTCCAAACATTTAGCCGTCAACGGAATTTTATCCTTCACTGAAAATGTTTACACCAGTTGAATCGATAAGCCTTCTACCTTTAATATTTCTGGGACATTAGTTCGGAAATTATTTCTTAGAAAACCTCGACATTAACCGAAGGTTCTTAAATATCTAAATAACTTTCAGTAGAGTACACTGACAAGGATCGAGTGGCATAAAAGAAGCTTCTCACGGAGTCACCTAATTAAAACTGAAAAGGTATTCACGGCCTCTATTCACCGGAAGTGAGTGAGTGGTCCTTACGTCTTAGCGACTGGAGTTGTAAACACCAGTGATTCCTTTTGAGGGTTTTGTGATTATGAACTGTTATTCTCCTTCGGCAGAGATGTTCTACTGAAGAGTTCATGGTGACGTGATCTGTCGATTTCGCTAGCGTCGTGAAGGTTAGGAATCATATCTACGTGAAAATTATCCCGTAACATGGAAAAAAATGGGAAGCTTGTGATAGCAGCCATTTCATTCTTGTTCTCTTTTTTCTCGTCATGAATATGAGACATAAATTTGTCGAAAACCTAAGTCCTTTTATCAACCATCAAGCAGACTTCTGATGGTGCCAACGAAGATTTTTTTTTTTTTACTTTTGTAAGGATACAAAGTTATTTATACAATATCAAAGTTTTAGGAATTAATATATTCATTCAAATCCGTAACAATCAAGATATATCGGCAATAAAAAAAATATATTCATTTAAAAATTCAAAATATTTCAAAGCACTGTACAAGACTAAATTACTGACAGCAACTTTTTCTACATACATTAGCCATTCCACACTATATTCACGACTTATTTTCTTATTCAACATCTCTTGTACTTTCTGTGTTCTTGCATCAATCACTCTATAAAGATATGAGGCGTAAGACACCGTGGTTTCATCCCCATTTGTCACAACAGATCAGTCACTCTCCCGTATACAAACAGTGCCCCATGATTAGCTTCCATCTTAAAAACATTGCATCTCTCTAAATATCTTCTCCACTAGCTTGCTATCCATTCGATCATACTCTTTCGGCAGAACCATAAAAGTCCCATAAAGTTTTTTTTTATTTACTTTCAAACTTTTTACATGTCTATGTCATGATAAACATGAAATCCAGCTCACTCTACCTTGCATAAACTATAATTTATTCTTCCAATAAATTCCTGTTCTGTACATTCCTTGTTATTTTATGCTGGTATATCCTGTAAGTCTTATAGTCTCACAAATCTTTATCTTTACACAAAGGAATATATCCTGTAAGTCTTATAGTCTCACAAATCTTTATCTTTACACAAAGGAATAATTGTTTCTCGTACCTATTCTTTCGGAACCTTTCCCTCATCTAGACATGCATTACACACTCAGGTCAGTTACTCATTCACAATTTCACCGTCCAACTGCACCATTTTACTTATGGTCACATGATCTACTCTTCTCTTTTTTGTCTTCAACCTTTTTTTCCTCCTTACTTCATCGACGGTCACTTGAACACATACTCTAACTTTCTCTAAACCCCTTCTTATGTGAGCAGATGTACGCAAATATATGAGACAATGTCTACCATTTCAGAATCTATTGCTCCATCACATAAGATTTGCGAAACGCAGTCTTTGATACGCCGACTCGAGGAACCAGAAGTGGTTGTCAAAGGATTTGTAAATCACAGCTACACAATTCTTCACGTAACTTTTGTGAAGCGTGATATGCCAGCTGCTCTATATCACACCATCAGGAAAGATATAGAGTAAGACTTACGGCGAAAGCTGGGCCCTCATTATACTGATCACAGAAAGAATAAAGTGACAGCGAATTATCATGGAGTCTAAAGAGTATACAGTATACCGTATACCACAGTATAAAACAGAAGAATATTTCTCCCCAAGCTATCCGACAAGCAGACCGTTTTGGGTATCATCATCGTTCTCTCTCTCTCTCTCTCTCTCTCTCTCTCTCTCTCTCTCTCTCTCTGTTTTATTTTTTATGGGTGTTTACGGAGACTGATAAAAACTAGTGGAAATATGAGTTCTGGGACGTCTGGCGACTGTTTGAATGAAATAGTTGAGAAACAGGAAAACCGAGATATACTAAGACGTCGACTAAAGCATTAAGGAAGAAGTGAGAACGTACAAGATGAAACATAAGTTTGTTCTGATGGTCTGACAGAAGTCTTTCCTTAAAATTTTGAACGGACATCAAAGTAATACATCTGCCGTACGTACAAAATCTCACATTACTGCCATTACCAGCGTTAGAAAGTATCATAATGTGACATATTACAACATGGCCTTACAGTAGGGAAAGTTGCGGCCTGTATTCTACCTGAGGAATCTTTGTTCTTAATTTGCGGTGAGTGAGGAAGGAATTCTCTCCCGAAGGATACGCAATAAATAACACAATGACTCCCCGGATGACCAAAAAAGACAGCGTAACGGAACGTAACTCAGACCGTAACAGGGAATTTTAGGAAATAACATCAAGCGAATCATATATACTAAACATAACCTTAGTAATAGTCATTTAATTAAGAAAACTAAAACAAGAAGCGAGAGAAAAACAAGTAAACATATGCTTTTCAGTGCTACATCATTCGTGCGCAGTTGACAAAATGATAAATAACGAGAGAGAGAGAGAGAGAGAGAGAGAGAGAGAGAGAGAGAGAGAGAGAGAGAGAGATGTATTTACATCACTCGATTTAATGGTCGGTCCGCAGCTCCTCAACTCCAATAACAGTTATCACTGGATAAGATCAACTAAATATCTTTGGTTCAGTGACCAGAAAATTAATCCCATTTTCCTCGCCGCCGTGATTAGCAGCCATTCGGTCTCAGCCAATCTGTTGAAAAGCTCAGTCGTTTGTCTTCGGCCCCGAGGTCGGCTTCTCTCTCTCTCTCTCTCTCTCTCTCTCTCTCTCTCTCTCTCTCTCTCTCTCTCTCTCTCTCTCTTCGGGCTCATCGATTCATCTTTTTCTTAATTAAATAAATTTACACTTATTCTCTCTCTCTCTCTCTCTCTCTCTCTCTCTCTCTCTCTCTCTCTTTCTTTGGGGTTCATTGATTTATCTTTTTCTTAAATAAATTTACACTTATTAAACAACTCTCTCTCTCTCTCTCTCTCTCTGGGGTTCATCGATTTATCTTTTTCTTAAATAAATTTACACTTATTACACAACTCTCTCTCTCTCTCTCTCTCTCTCTCTCTCTCTCTCTCTCTCTCTCTCTCTCTCTCTCTCTCTCTCTCTCTTTTCGGGCTCATCGATTCATCTTTTTCTTAATTAAATAAATTTACACTTATTATCTCTCTCTCTCTCTCTCTCTCTCTCTCTCTCTCTCTCTCTCTCTCTCTCTCTCTCTCTCTCTTGTGGTTCATCGATTTATCTTTTTCTTAAATAAATTTACACTTATTAAACAATCTCTCTCTCTCTCTCTCTCTCTCTCTCTCTCTCTCTCTCTCTCTCTCTGGGGTTCATCGATATATCTTTTTCTGAATTAAATAAATTTGCACTTATTAAACAACTCTCTCTCTCTCTCTCTCTCTCTCTCTCTCTCTCTCTCTCTGGGGTTCATCGATTTATCTTTTTCTTAAATAAATTCACACTTAATAAACAAATTTCCCTAGACATATGCTGATAAGTACCTAAATATTTTTTAATCCATCTGACTCATAACGTTTAAAATGCTTAGAATACAAACATTAAATTTCTCAAGAACAATCACATATAGACGTAAGCTGTCGTGCAGGGGATAAAACCATCAATATAGGATCCTTCTGAAAATCTAAAAAGTTAAGTATACCTTAGTTTTACCAGACCACTGAGCTGATTAACAGCTCTCCTAGGGCTGGCCCGAAGGATTAGACTTATTTTACGTGGCTAAGAACCAATTGGTTACTTAGCAACGGGACCTACAGCTTATTGTGGAATCCGAACCACATTATAGCGAGAAATGAATTTCTATCACCAGAAATACATTCCTCTAACTCTTCATCAGCCGGCCGGGGGAATTGAACTCCGGCCCATCGAGTGACAGTCTGAAGCTCAACCGACTCAGCCAACGAAGGGCTATGAAAAGTTATGTACTGAAAAAAAATTTGAAGGAAACTTGAGGACAAAGGCCGATTACAAATTGTAATTAAGAATTCTTGACTGTTGTTTTCACTGTTTGAAGCCCAACTCTAAAGCATTCTCTGCTAAAATAAAGCAACCGTATGTACTATATACGATAATTCATGAGTTTACACTCATGACCTCAGTTGAACCCACGTCTATCTAAACAATAATCAGAGTGAATATATTACTGGTAAAACTATCAGATAGAATATTTTTTTTAGCCTTTGATCAATATCAGGAATAAAAAACGGCCAATCGAAAAATGTTCACAAACTTCGCTTTTTTTTTTTAAATGTTTTAATTTGCCTACTGATTAACATTTTACATTGGTAATAAGTAGGAGACTATCTGCTCTCCCACCTACACACGAACACATATATGCACACATATACATGGGTATATATATGTATATGTATATATATGCATATATAAATAGTTGAAGGAGGAGGCTATGAACACTGTAGGTGCATAACAGTGCTTAGTGTACCAAGGAAAGTGTATGATCATTTGACAAAAAAAGGTTACCGAATAATTGATAGGGGTTGATAACGGCGAGCATTTCAACGATAAGAGCTTGCCTAAGTAATTTTTAAGGAGATAAGATGACAATTAAAAGGAAAATACCAGGAATTAATGGTATTGCGAGTGAGTGCTGCGATACAGTCATGAAAGTGTGACTGAGACTAAGCGAGGTATATAAGTATGCCCGGAAACGGCCACAGGTCTGAAGATTTAAGTAACTGGGGCAATAGGCTCTTGTAAAGAAGTCTGGTAATAGAGGAGACTGTGAACGCTGTATGTGCATACCAACGCTTAGTAAACCCGAGGAAGCATATGGTGTTTTATTATGGAGGAAAAAAGGTGACAGAACAACTGATAAGGGAAGATTTATGTGAGCTTAGACGCAAGTATAGGTATGGATGTGGATCAAGTGTCTGTTACGAAACAGTTATGGAAGCAGCTTGAAAGTAAAGGGAAAAAAGTTCGAAATGGCATTCATGTCCCTAGAAAAAGCTATTGATAGATCCCATAGATTAGGTAATGTGGAGGGGTTATGGTATAAAACACGGGTCTCCAAACAGCCTGCGGTCCATATCCAACTCGCCACAAGAAATAGTTGTAAATATTTATAAATATTACCTCTTTTTTCCCCAACAGCGAGGTCGTACAGACGACACGTGCAGTTCCCGTCCGCAGCGCTCCATCATTCCCATTAATCTTGCGTAAAACTTCCCCGTTTGTTAGTGACGACTGAAAACTCCAGTTGCTAGAACTGCATAGAAAGGTGCAAACGGAATTAATTTTTGTCCGACCTTCAATATTGGATCAGAAATATTTTGAACTTCCTTCTTGTATTTTACTGAAGTCCTTTCTTGGGGGAGCGTTTACTTTTCTGATTTTGAGCAACAAGATTCGTCAAATTCTCACGTTGGGTAAATATTTGCAAAGTTTCAGCATCTAAAATACAATCTGAAAAAATAAATCATGTACATTTCTCTTCGTTGGTTTTAATGAGTATTTTACTAACATTTAAAATTTTTACTGATAACAGGATTTCTGTTTAACCACTGCATTAATTCCCTGTATGTTACATATCTCATTTGTTCAGAATCGTACCTCGCCGAATAAAAAGAAAAAAATAAAAAAATAAAACGCTGACGCATTCAGTTAGATTTGGTTCATTAATTTAAAAACTTCCCTTAGGGAGGGGGGGCAGGGGGCGAGAAAAGGTGTTAAACATGCGACGGGAACCTCGTACTGAAAAGTTAAAGTTTGGAGACCGCTGGATTCTGCATAATAAGATGTTGAGACCGACTAAAAGTTTTTATAATGGAAACGAAGCCTATGTCTGAATATTTTGCGTGAGAATGAATGATTAACTGATTGTTTTTTTTTTCTTATCAGAATTAATTATTCAGTAATCTCCAAGGAGACTAGAGAGATAACATATTCTGTAACGGAGTGGTGTAGTAATTATTTTTATATATACTCAGCTATATACATAACAGAGGTTTATTCGATGAAATAAGAAATGTCATACAGGTATTTTTAATACACGGGTGGAACAGCCATATTTATCATTCTGAGTGATCCTTTAGGTTCCTTCACGGTACGTTAAATAACCATCTAGATTTCGCTTCAAGCTCGTCCGATCGTTCCTCAATATCGTTTATTAGTCCGTCAGAGTACCGCCCTACTAAAGAAAGAAAGTTTATAGAGGTACAGATTATCATATAAATACATCCAATTCTGAGTGATGATTTAGGTTCCTTCACGGTACGTTAATTAACCGTCTAGATTTCGTTTCAAGCGCGTCCAATCGTTCCTCAATATCATTTAGTAGTCCGTCAGAGTATCCTCCCTACTAAAGAAAGTAAATTTATAGAGGTTTGTACGTATCGTGTAGAGATTATCATACATATAGATACATCCAAAGGAATACCTTTCTACTAAAGAAAGTAAGTTATATAGAGGTACATGTACGTATCGTGTAGAGATTATCATATAAATATATCCAAACTCACTGACACATGCATGCGTATCCTGAAGTATTTACTGTCTGGAGATCGCAGATACGGGGTTTCGATTTCTGTCTCTGGCTTTGGCTTTAGCCTGGTATCTTTAATATGGGATTGTAAAAGAACATGCTTTTCATCAGCCAAGGGTACAAATACACTGACGCTGCTCCTTACCGGTGGAGGCTCACAAAACTTAAGATTGTTTTTGCTCGCAATCTTTTTCTTTACGTAGGTACAAATAAATATACACACACATATATATATATATATTACTAAAAGGACCTCATTCAAACTGGATGGTATCTACTTGATAATGTGGACTGTTTGTCCAAGAAAGCTTGTAACTTTTCTGAATAAAAAACTCCGTTAGATACCATCCCGTTTGAATGAAGTCCTTTTAGTAATTTACTAATGCACAGAACAATTGTGTATGTGATAAAGTTAATTAATATATATATATATATATATATATATATATATATATATATATATATATATATATATATATATATATATACTATATATATACATATATATTACATATATAAATTAGTTGATGCTATTACCTACACAACATATTCGTAATATATTCGTAAAATACATATATTCACACGCACATACTAACATATACATTTACCGTATACATTTACCGACGTAAACATACGTGATACCCATTCATGCGGGCATATACTCATTCATATACGGTAAAAATACCCGTGCTACGGATCGAGTAAACAAGAAACCTATTTTTTCATACCTTTTTGTGAAAGCAGGCTGATGTATGTTAAGCTTTTCTTGCATTCCTAGCTATCTATCCGTCTATCTATCATAATTTTTCGCTGGAATGACAAAGAAATCTTTCTTTACACGTTAAATCAATATTTCTCCCTCATTCTTATGACTTTCCCCACAATTCCTGACGCGTTGTTTAGCGTTTAAATAAACACAGTGGTTGAGCAATTAACTACAATAAAAAAGAAATTCATCAGGCTCTTACACTTAGAACAACGTTGGTTATCCTGTGAGGTCCCGATCTGTCGCCGTGACCCTCAGGGAACCCTGGCTTCAAAACAGGAATCTACAGTATATACGTGACGCCCTGAGCACTCCCATGAAACACAGACCCAGCGCTCCTGATTCACGCGATCTCTTACGCATTTTCCACAAGCTACTTTATGTCATTGTTAGAACTGTAATTGCTTAAGTTAAGTATACCTTAGTTTTGTCACTGTTAGAACTGTAATTACTTAAGTATACCTTAGTTTAACCAGACCACTAGCTGATTAACAGCTCTCCTAGGGCTAGAATGATTAGATTTATTTTTCAAGCTACTTTATGTCATTGTTAGAACTGTAATTGCTTAAGTTAAGTATACCTTAGTTTTGTCACTGTTAGAACTGTAATTACTTAAGTATACCCTAGTTTAACCAGACCACTGAGCTGATTAACAGCTCTCCTAGGGCTGGCCCGAAGGATTAGATTTATTTTTCACAAGCTACTTTATGTCATTGTTAGAACTGTAATTGCTTAAGTATACCTTAGTTTTGTCACTGTTAGAACTGTAATTACTTAAGTATACCTTAGTTTAACCAGACCACTGAGCTGATTAACAGCTCTCCTAGGGCTGGCCCGAAGGATTAGATTTATTTTACGTCGCTAAGAACCAACTGGTTACCTAGCAACGGGACCTACAGCTTACTGTGGAATCCGAACCACATTATAACGAGAAATGAATTTCTGTCACCAGAAATAAATTCCTCTAATTCTTCATTGGCCGGTCGGAGAATCGAACGCGGGCCCAGCAGAGTGCTAGCCGAGAGCGATACCAACCCGTTCACTTTACTAATAACGTGTGTCAGGCACTGCAAGCTCTCCAACTATATGTGTTTGAAATCTCATCCTAATTTGTATATAGAATTTTTAACCATTCTTCAGGCGTGAGAAAACACAGCTGGCTGTGTGTAACTAAATTTACCCTGATTCACAAAACAACAAACGTTAGTAATAACAGTGAATTGAAGACCTTGAGTAAATTGCGTCTAAATCTTCGTTACTCAACTACGAATAAGTCTTTAAAAATCAGTTTCTTCTTCACTCCTCGACGGAGCATGTACAAGAAAAGAAACGACAACACCATAAATGACTATAGCGAAAAAAAAGTTAATGAAACCGTCTGAAAGTAATTTCTGCCCGAAAAAAAAAAAACTCCCGCGCCCTCCTTCCTAAACTATCTCCAAAAACTTCTCCGAGTCCAGCTTTTCTTTTGTTCTTCCAATCTTCCGATCTAGAGGCACAATAGCTTTCTCTCTCCTCTGATTAAACCACTTTGGTCTAATTCCTGGTGTATTCATCCGTCATTTGGCTAGTAGTATGTGACTGCTGTACATACGAAGTCCAGGCAAACTTTTTATCTGATTTTTCACCGTCATTAGGTAAAGTGATATCCTGGTATTTCACATTTTAGGTAAAGTGATATCCTGGTATTTCACATTTTAGGTAAAGTGATATCCTGGTATTTCACATTTTAGGTAAAGTGATATCTGGTATTTCACATTTTAGGTAAAGTGATATCCTGGTATTTCACATTTTAGGTAGTGATATCCTGGTATTTCACATTTTAAGTAAAATGATATCCTGGTATTTCACATTTTAGGTAAAGTGATATCCTGGTATTTCACATTTTAGGTAAAGTGATATCCTGGTATTTCACATTTTTTTATCCTGGTATTTCACATTTTAGGTAAAGTGATATCCTGGTATTTCACATTTTAGGTAAAGTGATATCCTGATATTTCACATTTTAGGTAAAGTGATATCCTGGTATTTCACATTTTAGGTAAAGTGATATCCTGGTATTTCACATTTTAGGTAAAGTGATATCCTGGTGTTTCACATTTTAGGTAAAGAGATATCCTGGTATTTCACATTTTAGGTAAAGTGATATCCTGGTATTTCACATTTTAGGTAAAGTGATATCCTGGTATTTCACATTTTAGGTAAAGTGATATCCTGGTGTTTCACATTTTTAAAGAGATATCCTGGTATTTCACATTTTAGGTAAAGTGATATCCTGGTATTTCACATTTTAGGTAAAAGTGATATCCTGGTATTTCACATTTTAGGTAAAGTGATATCCCATTTTAGGTAAAGTGATATCCTGGTATTTCACATTTTAGGTAAAGTGATATCCTGGTATTTCACATTTTTAGGTAAAGTGATATCCTGGTATTTCACATTTTTGAGTGATCCTGGTATTTCACATTTTAGGTAAAGTGATATCCTGGTATTTCACATTTTAGGTAAAGTGATATCCTGGTATTTCACATTTTAGGTAAAGTGTGTATCGCAAAACCTTTAAAAAAAAACAAGGATATAAATGTTGTTATTATAAACATCCTGCTTTTGTACTGCATCCAGGCATTTATAAAATGATGGCCCATTAGCATTATCAGGCTGAGAAGCTCAGTTCTCATAGACTAGCAAAGTATTTGCAATCAGTATTTTGAATGCCAGAAATCTTCAAATTCGAGGAAAAGCTTATAGTCTAATCGCAACATTCGATCATTGTTGACTCTCAATGATGATTAATATTCATGTTTATTTATATCTGAAATACACAGAGGAAAAAGAGCAGTCACAGAATATATGTCGAATGTTATACTAGACAATCACTTCTAAATAACGCAATTCTAGTCTTCCTCTATTCAATGAAATATATCCAGACATAGATGTAACTGTCACCGAATACACCTTCATTTTTTTATCAGGTATTCAGGCGTGATAAGGTAGAAATACCCATCTTATATATATATATATATATATATATATATATATATATATATATATATATATATATATATATATATATATATATGTAAGTGTGTATATGAATGAATTTTATCACTCCACCGTGATTCGTATACAGGCATTAAGCTGCAAATGTCCTTTCATATCCAATTCGCTCTACCTCGGAAATTATATATTTTCATATTTGTTACCCGAAGGGGAATTTTTCTAGTTGATAATAAGTTCAACTAAAAAAATTCCCCTTCGGGTAACATATATGAAAATATATAATTTCTGAGGTAGAGCGAATTGATATTAAAGGACATTTATAGCTTAAAGCATGTATACGAATAACGGTGATGTGATAAAATTCATTCATACACACACACACACACACACACACACACACACACATATACACACATATATATACATATATATATATATGTATGTATGTATATATATATATATATATATATATATATATATATATATATATATTATATATTTATAAGATGGGTATTTCTAACCCTATCACGCCTGAATACCTGATAACTGAAATGAAGGTGTATTCAGTGACAGTTACATCTGTCTGGATATATTTCACTGAATAGAGGAAGACTAGAATTGCCTTACTTAGAAGTGATTGGCTAATGTAACATTCGACATATATTCTGTGACCCTGCTCTTTTTCCTCTGTGTATTTCAGATATAAATAAACATGAATATTAATCATTATTGAGAGTCGACAATGATCGAATGATGCGATTAGACTATATTATTAAGCTTTTCCTCGAATTCAAAGATTTCTGGCATTCAAAATACTGATTGCAAATACTTTGCTAGTCTATGATAGCTGAGCTTCTCAGCCTAAAAATGCTAATGGTCCATCATTTTAAATATGCCTGGATACAGTAAGGTTATGGAGCTCATTTACAGAAGCAGGACGTTTATAACAACAGCATTTATATCCTTGTTTTTTAAAGGTTTTGTGATATACACTTTACCTAAAATGTGAAATACCAGGATATCACTTTTACCTAAAATGTGAAATACCAGGATATCACTTTCCTAAAATGTGAATACCAGGATATCACTTTACCTAAAATGTACCTAAAATGCCAGGATATCACTTTACCTTAAAATGTGAAATGCCAGGATACCAGGATATCACTTTACCTAAAATGTGAAGGATATCATTTACCAGGATATCACTAAAATGTTACCAGGATATAACTTTACCTAA
The DNA here is from genome assembly GCF_040412425.1 of Macrobrachium rosenbergii. Classification (NCBI taxonomy): domain Eukaryota; kingdom Metazoa; phylum Arthropoda; class Malacostraca; order Decapoda; family Palaemonidae; genus Macrobrachium; species Macrobrachium rosenbergii. The sequence goes on from NC_089781.1 coordinate 22,642,509, forward strand.
AATGTGAAATACCAGGATATCACTTTACCTAATGACAGAATCACTTTACCTAAAATCAGATAAAAGTTTGCCTGGACTTCGTATGTACAGCAGTCACATACTACTAGCCAAATGACGGATGAATACACCAGGAATTAGACCAAAGTGGTTTAATCAGAGGAGAGAGAAAGCTATTGTGCCTCTAGATCGGAAGATTGGAAGAACAAAAGAAAAGCTGGATTCGGAGAAGTTTTTGGAGATAGTTTAGGAAGGAGGGCGCGGGATTTTATCATTTTTTTTTTCGGGGAGAAATTACTTTCAGACGGTTTCATTAACTTTCTTTTCACTATAGTCATTTACGGTGTTGTCGTTTCTTTTCTTGTACATGCTCCGTCGAGGAGTGAAGAAGAAACTGATTTTTAAAGACAGTTGAGTAACGAAGATTTAGACACAATTTGCTCAAGGTCTTGACTTTGCTGTTATTACTAACGTTCGTTGTTTTGTGAATCAGTGTAAATTTAGTTACATACAGTCAGATGTGTTTTTTCACGCTTGAAGAATGATTAACAATTCTATATACAAATTAGGATGAGATTTCAAATACCTATGGTTGGAAAGCTTGCAGTGCCTGACATACGTTATTAGTAAAGTGGACGGGTTTTTTTAGCTGATAATAAGTTCAACTAAAAAAATTCCCCTTCGGGTAACATATATGAAAATATATTATTTCCGAGGTAGAGCGAATTGGATATTAAAGGATGTTTGTAGCTCAATGCTTGTGTGTGTTTGATATATATATATATATATATATATATATATATATATATATATATATATACTGTACATATACATACACATATATTATATATATACATATATTATATATATACACACATATATGTATATACATACATATACATACACGCATATATATATATATATATATATATATATAATCACACATGAATACAGATAGATAGACATGCCTCAAATCACCGCAACGTTCAAAGCATATTTACAGATATGCCACAAGGTAAAAATAAAACACAAAATATAGATCCTAATCTGTTTTCTAACACTTCTTAGAGAGGACTGAAACGCAGTGGCAAAAATTTATATCACATAAGGTCGGGTGACTGTATACATGAGGCGACTGGAAAAAAAAAATATTCACACCTCTTGTTCCATGCAGGTGGGCTCACACTCGTATCTTAAGCCATGAAAAAACTACCTCCCATAATATCTACAAGTTTTGTAACGGATTATTCTACAAAAACCTTAACATCAAGAAAATATATTCGTTTCAAGAATTTATGAAGGTGTCTTGAATCCTCGGCGTCATCGTAACTAGGAATTATTGGTTTTATTTGGAAGTCGATCCAATTTGGTGCTAAACAACGACATGTTTATTCATGACAAAATTCTTCAAGATATAAACAAAATGGACAAGAAAACATGAAGTAAATTCACGAAGACCTCAACATGTAACTAGTAAAAGAATCTGATATGGGAATTAAACTCTTTCAAAGTATCATTTCTCAGGCAAGCGAACAAGTTCTCCGCTAGAAGATGAGACTCCTGTATTCCCACTAATTTCTTAAACTTTTTTTTGTAAGTCAAATAACCTTGCACTCATAAAATCGTAAACAAAATAAACACGCGCATATACTGTGTGTGTGTATATATATAATAAATATATATATATATATATATATATATATATATATATATATATATATATATATATATATATATATATACTGTGTATACATATATATGATATATATATACATATATATATATAATATATATATATATATATATATATATATATATATTTATGTATATATAATATCTGTATGTGTAATATAATTATATACTTTTTGTTTTAATAATATAATATATTACTTTTTGTTTTATATATATATATATATATATATATATATATATATATATATATACTTGGAGAATAGGAGAAATAAATATAAGATGCTCTGTGTCTTAAATAGAGACCATAAAATCATCAGCATAAATATTATATTATATAAATATAAATGTGTATGTATATATATATATATATATATATATATATATATATATATATATATATATATATATATATATATATATATATATATATATATATATAGGTGTGTGTATGTATATATATACACATACAAACTATCTTCACAACACCTAAGTTGTATGCGTAAGAATCACACCCGACCTCTTGCGTCCTCATGTGCTCAACAAGGAAATATCTAACTGATGATAATCTTTTTAAATTAACACATTTTCGTTTCAGCACTTCAGACAAGGAAGAAGCAGGATGAGACGGAGAACTGTAGTAAATCTTCTCTTTCTTATTCCAGTGGATTTTCTTTCAGTCTTCCGCCTCTTCCTCTTCCCTCCGTCCACAACATTAAAAACAAAACTTTAGTGATATGTTGTTTTGCGATCTCATCGTAATCAACGAGATGCCGGGAGAAAGTTTCCTCTTAAAGTATCTCTCATTCCTCACTTCTCTCCATATTTTTTGTAGCTGTCTCAGCTGATGTGAGCATGACAGTTAAATGACTGGCTTAGCGCAAAGACTTAATGGAAGAAAGGCACACGGGATTCTTTAGTTCTTGCTGTTCCGAACAAATGCAAATATATGATTTTGAATCGAAAGAAGTGGAAAAGAACTAATTATAACAATGGCTAAATGCATCTGACTGAATGACAAAGAGAGAGAGAGAGAGAGAGAGAGAGAGAGAGAGAGAGAGAGAGAGAGAGAGAGGAGGGTTGTGTGTTCAACAACAACTTCGTTTCTTCACATACAAACGCAAATATATGATTTGAGAGAGAGAAAGAAATGGAAAATGAAATAAAAGAAATTATAACACAAGGCTAAATGCATCTGACTGAATGAGAGAGAGAGAGAGAGAGAGAGAGAGAGAGAGAGAGAGAGAGAGAGAGAGAGAGGGTTGATAAGTTCAACAAGAACTTCGTTTCTTCACATACAAAAGGGCATGGAACACGTTTGTAACATGAATAGTGCCATAAGCTGATGCTTCACCTATTCTTCAATTATAGTTTATCATTTCAAGTAATATATGATAGTTATCTTGAGGCAATACTCACGAAAATGGAGGCTACTTGACTGCAAATACTCTCCTCTCAAGCTTTAGTAAGCCTGCACACAACAGAGAAATGGAAAACGTGTACGAAAAGATTTTCTTATGTTGTTCATTACTAAAATTGGCTCATTTCCGAATACTGAACTTTCGATCCCAATAAAAGACTTACAAAATTGTCTCAAATACACAAGATCAACTGTATTAATTTGATGCATTACGTATAAAAATTAGCTGAAAATACAAAGTTGTAAACTTTCATGAGTACAATTAAAACAGAAATACAGACTACTTCAGATAATCGCTTACTTGAATTTAAATATTTGTGAAACAAGCATCACTTGCACGAATATTTTCATAAGATAAAGTGCTCGCAGATTATACAGTAGATATCCTGAAATGATGGCATTCAATTACTGCCTAGTAATTTATATAATGAAAACGTTTACTGTGTGATGAAGGCTTTCTTTCAAGTAATTTTCCTTAGTATTATTTGCTGCTTGCGAGAAGAAACGTGAAGAAAATTTTACTCATAATTTGCAAGGCCATTGCACTGCTTTTGCAATGGATCGTAGTAAGAATAAATGGGAAGTGTTCTTGAAATAAGCGGAATAATTAAGTGCCTGAAGAGAGAGAGAGAGAGAGAGAGAGAGAGAGAGAGAGAGAGAGAGAGAGAGAGAGAGAGAGAGAGAGTCGCAAAATTCTTTTATAGCACTGTACTCCAACCTTAATGGATCCATACTCATAACGCACGTGTAGCGATTAATTTTTTTACCTGCGTCTGTTCCATTTGTTTTGATAACTGCGCCGCAGTTATTGTAATTGTAATTGTAATTGTAACTGATAAAGCTCGGGAGGCATTATCATTACCACGGTTATCATTCCTGCCACTTTGCTTTCATGTAAATATCGACTAAGATTTTTTCAATATAAAGTTCAACATTCACAAAGAAAATAAAAATGTAGCACACTCAAAAAAAAAAGTAAATGAAAAATAAATTTAGCATCTGTAAAAAAAATGTTGGTGAACTAATGACACATAAAAACTTAAGTAACTGGAGAACAAAATATACCTTGATAAGTATAAAAATAGAGCAACAATGTGCAACAAGAGATAGCAAAAGATTATTGCTTTAAACAACCTTGAAAACTACAAGACACTAAGCAGCATTTTGTTTTTAACAATCTTGAAAACTACAGTACAACACTCTAGACAGTATTACAATTACTGTGAAGGATAAAAGTAGATTTAATAAGCACAATTCCTGAAGTAACATTATCTAAAACTGTATGGTATACATTCAGTAATATGGATAAGTTTATAGATACCTAGTCTATGAAATTATCAATGTAACCTAAGAATGCTATACAGCATACACAAACAACAGCATACGTAACACCTGTATGTAACGCATAAACAACGTTAGACGAAACAAACTTGTTTACAAATGGCTTCTCGTATAATGTTTATACCGAAACATGACAAACAAAACAACTTATTGTCCTCATATGAAAAATAATGTGATTCACCTTATTACCTTTCATGCGCCTAGTTGCCAATCGGCTATGAATTCCAAAAACACGTGTCTCACCAAGGAATTGAAATGGAATACAAATTCATAGAATTTTCTGTGCTTCCTCTTTCAGTATCAGGGCCCCCGGCAACTTGTTAAATGACTTGCCACTGATGAGAGGTTTGGAGAGTGGAATAATATGTTAACGACAGGGAGTGCCAACACACCATTTGGCACTGTGGAGTCTTCCATTGTTCGGCGCTCTCTCTCTCTCTCTCTCTCTCTCTCTCTCTCTCTCTCTCTCTCTCTCTCTCTCTCTCTCTCTCTCTCTCTCTCTCTCTCATGTTGTGTCTTATGTCATGATGTAATTTACCTGGGGTGAAGAACAATAAAGCACACTGACACACTAATATATATATATATATATATATATATATATATATATATATATATATATATATATATATATATAATATATATATACATATATGTATATTATATGAGCCTGTGAGTCACGTATCCCCACATACATCGACTTAGCAACTGCATTTTAGCATTAGTTTTATTTGGTTTTCGGTGCTTAAGCAGCGTTAATTGAATACTGTGCTAACATAAAAAGACATATTTTGCTAAATTTGAGATGCACATAATCACCGTAGAAAAACCATACTCAAAAACAAGTAATTAGAAAGTACAGTGATGTCAAATACAAGTGATTACGGGAGCATAAAATCCCCTAACCTTTTCTACCGAAAGCAGC
>NC_089781.1:22652880-22665380 GCF_040412425.1 Macrobrachium rosenbergii
AGTATAGATTCTAAGATTACTATGTTTGTCAACACCAGTATAGATTCTAAGATTACTATGTTTGTCAACACCAGTATAGATTTTAAGATTACTATGTTTGTCAACAACAGTATAGATTCTAAGATTATTATGTTTGTCAACACCAGTATAGATTCTAAGATTACTATGTTTGTCAACACCAGTATAGATTCTAAGATTACTATGTTTGTCAACACCAGTATAGATTTTAAGATTACTATGTTTGTCAACAACAGTATAGATTCTAAGATTACTATGTTTGTCAACACCAGTATAGATTCTAAGATTACAATGTTTGTCAACACCAGTATAGATTTTAAGATTACTATGTTTGTCAACACCAGTATAGATTCTAAGGAGTAATAAAATGCCAAAATTAATGGAACTTTGCATAGTGCTTTAACAGCAACCGGACGGGAACTATTCAAGCGCACTGGCATAACAAAGTGAATATAAACCAGTCCATCACTTAGGTCACCATAAAGCATTACTTCAACGTAGAATTATGGAACGAAGGAAAATAAAGATGCGCATTATAAAAAGTAAAATAAAGAGAGAGGGCGTTCTTTCGAATGATTCAACCACGGGAGTACAAAGTTTGATTGTTACTAGGCCGAAAGAAAGGGACTCATGAATTATTTCCTCGTTGGACGGGTCGGTACCGTTCTCGGCTAGCACTTTGCTGGCCCACGTTCGAGTCTCCGACCGGCCAATGAAGAATTAGAGGAATTGATAGAAATTCATTTATCGTTGTAATGCGCTTCGGATTCCACGATAAGCTGTAGGTCCCGTTGCTAGGTAACCAGTTGGTTCTTAGCCACGTAAAATAAAATCTAATCCTTCGGGCCAGCCCTAGGAGAGCTGTTACTCAGCTCAGTGGTCTGGTTAAACTAAGGTATACTTTTTTTTTCATGCACTATTTAGAAAGGAATTCCCTTTCCACAAATGGGTCCACAGCAGTTCACTATGTGCTCCTCTGACTTGGGACAGGATGTATGAGATATTCTTGTTTCTCGAAAATATTTGTTTTTATCGTTAGTATATGATGTTGTTCAGAGTAGTCAAGGATAATATATACAATGTTTAACAAAAGAAGAAGGTTCTACCACGCTAATAACGGGTTTCCATGCTTACATACAGTGCTTACGTAGAAAAAAAAAACACACACACACACACACACAGGCCACCAAAGTAAAACCAACGTGGTCAGAAACGTTCAGTAAATTATCTTTCCCGGTGAAACACAAACTGGAAAATATTGGTTTTAATGGTTTCATAATGCCATCTCACCTACCCCTGATGTGGTTCTGTAAAGAGATTTTTATTAGGCCTTTTTAAGATGATAATAGACTCCCATACATTGCCAGAGATGGTATGATGAATAAGTCTACAAGAATTTACTTAATAATATCACCTTTTCGATAAGATTTCAAAGAATCCTCATAATTTTACGTTGCAAACAGTGTTTCCATACTCTACCGTCTCGTTTTACTGTTTTGACATATCCACAGAGAGAGAGAGAGAGAGAGAGAGAGAGAGAGAGAGAGAGAGAGAGAGAGACTTTAATTTCCTTTAGTATTTTAGAACAAGTGAAACTGCAGCCATAAAATGTAATGAGACACTTCATCACCATTCAGTCTGAATAAAAAAGAAAAAAAAAAAAAATTAACCGTTTGCTAACGGATAGCAAGATCAGTCTGAGAGCGCAGATCATTAGTGCCAGTATGAACCTGAGAACGTTCGTCCCGTGCCAGTTCTTTCTTTGCAGCGGGGTGCATAAATTTACCATAAAAGCCATCTCTGTGCAATGTATTCGGCTTGCACGTGGATTTTTCTTGCTGGAGCGAATTGTAATGGGGCATTTCAGCCAATGTGGCAATCCAGATTGAATCAGCAAGAGAGAGAGAGAGATACTGAATCCCGACAAGACATGGAGTGATAATACCAAAGCTTTATCTGTTACTGACCTGCCACCAAAAGAGCATACACGTTTAGGCTAACGTTTGTCTCAGAGGAATCTGTTCATTACATCACAGTTTTCTTTTAGCTGTAACACAGAGAACTACAAATGTACTACTTTTAAGTTGAGTAGAGTTAAATATTTCCTTACATTAAACAAATCGTCCTGTCTGAAATTAGATATATTTTTTGCTCTTAGAATCACTCCCATTGCAATGTCCCTCTTTGAAATTAGAATTTTAAGTATATAAATGACATTTATCTTGTACACTCTCCACGAAAAATGTCAAGCTGATCAGTTTCTATCCAAGACTTGTTCTTCATTTCTATAACTTTCCTCCTACCAAAAAGAAAAAAAAAAGATTCTTATTTGTTTTTACAATTTTCTTTTCCCAAGAATATTGCAAACAGATATCTCACATGTATAATTCTCAGATTTGTTTTTCGTGTACCTTAATTGTGTATCTTTCTCGTAACTTAGGTATATTTCTATATCTATATCTACATGTATATATATATATATGTATGTGTGTATATATCTATATATACAGTATATATATACATATAGACATGCATATATATATATATATATATATATATATATATATATATATATATATATATATATATATATGTATATATATGAATGCGTTTGCGTATAGTGTATGCATTCATATTCACAGATGTGAAACCAAATCCTTAACGTTTCAGTTTTAAACAATCATTAGCCTCAGTTTGTAATCATTGAAGACATATAAAACCATTAATTCGGCGACGATAAAAGAGAGATTATATCAGATCTTACTGAGTTGAAGTGAGGAAGTTTGCAAGCATTCGAAGAACCTTCAGAAGTTAAAAGTGCCATAAACTCTTCACTGATCCTTCTTTACTACAAGGCAAGTGTATTTTCATGTTGGGTAAGGAAGGAAGCTACAAACGGGCCTTGGTATATCAGACACCTCTGAAGAGCATTTCATGAAATTTGGCAGACATCTTTTTATTCAGTAACCTCCATGACATTTATTTTTGGAAGACGTTTTGGGATCTGAACCGATTCCCCTTGAGATTTTCATATATCTTCTGAAGTTCCGGTAATAAATACAATAAATGAAATCTCAAATTTCGTTTTCCCACTCTTCAGATATTCAAATATGACACAAGAATATGGATATGGATTTTCGGCGAGTTAAATGCTCCGTGACCGTTTACTTATTAAGAGTGACCTATGCAAATGTATGCTTTCAATTGATTAGGCCTATCTTTATTTCTTAAATTCAGCTGCAGGACAACGGAATAAAACTTAAATATATAAAGGAATCAATTCCTTTAACATTTGCGTGAAAAATACCGAAAATCATGAGGAAAATAATGACATATATGAATTATCCAAATAACGAAACTACTTTCGGCGCCACTGAAAACTACGAACCTACCTCTCTCTCTCTCTCTCTCTCTCTCTCTGTGAAAATCATAAATTATGATTCCTTAATTTCGTCAAAGTGATGACGTTGACCATAATGGCTTGTTCTGTTCAACTGACAACCATGAAATTTCAGGCTAAGGCCAGTAATTACTTTGCCTAAATTTAGAAAAGTACAAAGCAATTATTAACCTCGTACCGCGCTTCTTTCTTTTCTTCTCATTTATCTGTCATCTATACATATGTATATATACATATATATACACATACATATATATATGTGTGTATGTATGTATGTATGTATGTATGTATGTATATATATATATATATATATATATATATATATATATATATATATATATATATATATATATATATATATATATATATATATATATATATATAAACTTAGGTAAACATGAATATCAAAGAAAGTCATACAGTTTAATCCCCATGAAATTCTTTTATTTATTTCACTTTAAATATGACATATCATATTTTCATTCATAATATTCCTTGAAAAAGATACTGCACACAAATTATTCTTCCACTTGCCATCTGTGCCATTTGAACGATCAAACACGAGAAATCTCGATGAAAATTTTGGATTACGGCAAAACTTAATAAAACACGAAAGTCAACAACAAATTCGCAGACACAAACGCAAATATTTTTCCCTCTCAGGTATTCTGGAATGCTCTTTTCAACTGGCAACTAACAGCCGCTTCCTCCAGCCGTTTCCCGGGAACGGGGAAAAGAAATAAAATCTCATTAACATGACTGACAAGACCTCAACAGGCACCCAAAGGTACTTAAAAGAGTCCTTTACAACTAAAATATTCTTAAAGGGAATGATTGATTCCGAAACCAAAAGGGCCGTAAATGAAAGTGCGATGTCTACCATTCGTAATATGAATGGAGAGTTAAATTACAAGTTAATGTAGGTCTCAGTTCAATTTGATCTTTTTACTTCAAAACTTCAATATCCAACTTGTAATACGTAAAAATTATCCTTGGAAAAGCTGATATTCAAGTCAAAAGTAGGTAATGCCTATGCACCTGGAAAACGTGGAATTTTCAATTCAAACAAAATAGTAAAGTATGAAGTATCTTCGACGGAGATTAGTCCTACCTTAAAATTCAATTTTCCACCCAAAACTTTTTAAAGGTCAATGCAACGAACGAATGACTTTCCATACGTTTTAAATGTGTAAAAGAAAAAAATTCCTTTTGGACAATAGTGTTCACTTGAAATTACACTTCAAAAATGGTTTCACAAAAATATTTTTAAGCTTACTTTAATATGAGGACTTGAAAAAGGATTCAGGTCTTCAAAACATCTAATACAGTTCTCAAGTGCTAGGTGGGGGGTGGGGGCCCCTCACGGACCAGGGGCAACGAGTGAGGCTAAATTTCTTACAAGAGATTTTTTCTTCTTCTTTCCTTTTACAATGTTCTAATGGCATAAGTTAAACCAAGGAAATAATTTACCTCCTAAAAGAGGAATGAGGAAAGAAGAGAAGTGGGGAAGGAAATGACAGAGGTAGAAGGAGGAGGAATTAGAAGGGGAAGTAAAGGAGGGAGGAAAGGATGTCTCCATAGCTGCAGATTTTGTGGATTTTACAAGTGATACGGCATCAACATGATTGTTTATTAATGAAGACAATAAAGCATTCCTAAATTTTACCAAACGCTCAAGTCAGTTTCTGAGCAATAAATAACCTAAGAATTCCCAGGGTCACAACAGCTGTTAGTTATGGAATTTGGTTACGTAATCTATTGCGCGTCATTTACGAAGTTTGGAAAAATTCCTTTTCAATATAATGGTTGCCAGTGTATAATTGGTAAAATTTTCACTGGTAGGTACCTGAAACTCATCGTCTGGAAAGGGTCCCCATTTGAGTAAGTTCGCCGGATTCATCAAAATCAGTTCCTTTGGTCTCCAGATATTTTATGAAACCTAAAAAGACGCTCATAAAAATGCGGACAAAAACTTCTCCTCCATTGCTTTTAACTACAAGCTTTGTTTTTTTTTTTAACAGAGCCGTACCTAACACTGCCAAAATGCTTGGGAGAGGATAAGTTAAGTATATCTTAGTTTAACCAGACCACTGAGCTGATTAACAGCTCTCTTAGGGCTGGCCCGAAGGATTAGATTTATTTTACGTGGCTAGGAACCAACTGGTTACCTAGCAACGGGACCTACAGCTTATTGTGGAATCCGAACCACATTATGGCAAGAAATGAATTTCTACCACCAGAAATGAATTCCTCTAATTCTTCATTGCCGGCCGGAGAGTCGAACGCTGGGCCAACAGCGTGCTAGCCGAGAGCTCTACCCACCCCGCCAATGAAGAACTTTTGGGAGGATAAAAAAAAATAGAGGTTATTTTTAACTACGCCCAACCACTTTCCCGAAAAAAAATTGATGGAAGAGGTTTTTTTTTCAACTACGCCCAACCATTTTCCCGAGTTATCATATCTTATCGCTTTACTTTAATAAACAACTTCTAATCTCACCTTAACTGTGGAGACAGACTGGGTGCGTGCATCTTGTTGGGCAAAGCGTCTTCATTCAGTCCAGTCTTCAAGCTATGACGTTACATTCTCAGAATCAGAGTTTTCTCCCATTTCTGTAACTGGCAGAAATGCAGATGGCGTTACTTTTAAACTGGTAGAGGTCGCAATGCTGCTTTAAAATTCCTGCAGTATTTCTTTTATCATTTTGAAATGTCATTCAAGTATAAACATCTCTATCTTTACCTACATATATATATTTTTTCATCAGTGCATCTTCCAGTTCTTTTTTCTCGACTTTTTCTCTATTTTTAGTTTCATTCGTTATGTCTTAAGCCTGTTTAGGTATCTGATAATCGTCTCAGTATGCTGCATTAAAATCATGTTTGTGAATATTATGGATACGAAGAATTGCAATTGTGGTTCAATGTATTTAGTTGCCACGAGCATTAGCTAAGTCTAAACAAGATCAGATGCAACACTGTGCAAACTTGAAAAAATATAGCAGAACCTGCAAAGCTAGGCTCCGAACCACAAAACAATGAAATCCCAATTCATAATGATAGACAGCGCGGGGCACAAAGAAAAAGAGGACCGTTTTATTTTCCAGCTGAACGTTTGCCATGAAAAGTTTCATTCGACATAAAGCTCACAACAAAGAACCTGGAAAACTCGGTAAGGTTTGAACATAAAATGCAAATAGAGGCGATGTTTTCAACAAATGCTTTAATATCCTCTCTCCTATTTCACCAAACCGATGACGCTGAGAGTCAAAAACTTTTGTCCTGCTCAAATGACATTCATGAAAAATCAGACGGAGGCCATTAGTTACCCACTTAGGCCCTCACAAAAACTGTTTATTCATCTCTTTCTCTCGCAGTTTCTATATATACATATTTTCACTTGAAAATTTCATTGTTCTCGAGTACCTGGGGTTGGGAGGATAATTCTGCCTGACCTTTTTGGCCTGTTTAGTTATTTTGTTCTTTCTTCAGCTTCTCATATTAACATAAAATAAGAACATAACAAAATAAAGATAATGGGAGTTCCATCTTTTTACACGTTCAAGTTAAACTGAAAATCTTTGCATGTGAGTATTCTCCATAATTTGAAGTATATCTAAAACAAATGCATACATGTATATAATATTATCGATGTATAAGGTATGGAGTATTATTTGATGGAAACAAACTGACATCTCACTCCAATTAATGCTGGAAGCTGATATTTCAGAAGAGCGCCTATCCGCGAAGAAAAAAAAAAAAGGTTGGGGGAGGATACTGGAACCCACCATCATCAATCAAACTAAACAAAATGAATCTGTCAGGCTGGCGCTGAAAGACAGATTTCTTCGGGAAACTGTCCTCAGACAGATTAAGCAACGAAAGCCCTTCACATTCCTGAAGATCACGTTAATGAGAGCTGAATCTTGATTTGATTTTATCCCAGTACGGTAATTACTGTCTATAGGGCACCCCACCCTCCCCACCCAAAAGAAAAATGTTTATTACCCACTTATATCTGCAATCTTATTAACCTGCTTTTTTCCGCTAAGTCAACAACCGAATACGTAGTTCCCCCAGTGTTAATATTTGTTTTACGGCCGCTTGCATTACACCAAGAAACAGCACTATAACACAATAAAAATAAAGGTACGCGGGTGCTCGCGCGCGCGCAGAATAGGGTTCGCCTAACATAAGTTTCAAAAGGGCACACGAGAAATTTTAGCTACCTTAAGTATTTTCAAAAGTAAGTATTACTGGTGAGTGATTCTGAATTTGTCTATAAAGTCAACTTTCAGCCGAGATATTTTCAAGTAGGAAAATATAGTTAGTATCTAAGAGTAATATGGACACGAACTTTGTAAAGATTTTTGTAACTTAATGGGCAATTTTTTTCATTATCTTTACGCCTCCTTCTTTCGTATCTATGCGAATTTATTATTAAAAAAATATATAAAAATCTCCAAAAATGAAGCAGGCTAAAATGCCCTCACATCAAATGTTTCAAAATTAATTTTGTAATTGGGTAATTTGTACCATTCAGCAAAGTTATTAATGCCTTTTTAATTGATACATCGCATTAAAACGGTATTGTGCATAGATTGAATGGTTCCCGAAAAGTTTTTTTTTTTTTTTTTTTTTTTTTTTTTTTTTTTTTTTTTTTTTTTTTTTTAATTCGGTGATCCGAAAAACAAGAGTTTTGTGTTATGGATTCATAATAGACACGCGGTATGCAGTAGGCGATTAAAACGGTACTTTGATGTCCCACACAGAACAGAAATTAATCAACCTATTCGTTCGTATCCGAGTTAATTTCAAACTAATGTTATTTTCTGGTAATTAAATACAATGGAGATTTCTTTTTTTGAGGAATTTCTCCACACTTTGAAAGAACAATATAAGTCATTTTTCGGCGAGCAGCGGTTTAATTGCTCCGTGTTATGGTGTTGAACGCATAATGCCTTGCAGCTTATAAAACTAAAATTCAGTTTTTGCTTTGATATGACTCGTACACGTCTGCTTCATGTACAGTTATAGTATTGGTTTTATATAGAAAAAATAAACCTCCTTTCATCAGTTTTTTATATTTGCCTGTTTCAGAAAATTCTCCTTCAAGAACACTACAGCTTACTTTTTCGCCGATATAGTTAACACTTCATAGAATTAGATGAAATTTTTAATTTTGTTATAAAGTTAACAAAATAATCTTCCATTTTGTGAAAACGATTGTAATCCAGAGGCGGACTAAGAACTGCATGCGACGTAGCGAATATGATAATTAATAATATACTCATACGTGCATGTGTATGCAAATACAAGAGCGAGCACTCATACTTAAACTAATAATATACTCATACGTACATGTGCATACAAATACAAAAGGGAGCACTGATACTTAAACTGAGTTAATAAATGAATAATGCTAGATCGCTTTTCGTGCGTCAGTTGAAACGTCTCTCTCTCTCTCTCTCTCTCTCTCTCTCTCTCTCTCTCTCTCTCTCTCTCTCACACACACACACACACACACACACACACGTTGCAATAAACGGTATTTCCAAACGAAGTGCAATTCATTGTTTAGCTTAAGTAGCCAAAGGAAAATATAGTTAATATAAGTTCTTACGCTTTGTAATCGACTTACCCGACGTTTACAGATTTACTTCATCACTCGAGAGCAACATAAACTCAGATCTGACTTTTAAAGAAATGGTCTTATAGTGATATCACATTAAAACCTACTTACGGTAATTTTTATTTTTATTTTACATATTGGTCTCCTAATAAATATTTACATTCCAATACTTTACTGACGTCTTTTCCAAGTGCGTCAGTTTAACGATTCCTGAATAGGAACAAATGATGAAATTTCCTCCTATTCAACATTAGGGCGAAAAGCAAGAACGTTCCTATTAATTACGGTGAAGAAACCGGAATCCAAATAGATAATTACAACATATCTCGGTTAATGAAATGTCTAATAACCCTCCCGAGTTCATCCTAATCGCTCGTTCCGGGAATGTTAACTCGGCTAGATTTGGATAGTCTGGTATTTCCTAAGAATAGATTTTGATTTGCCTCTTGAGCCGAATTATTTCGTTCTATAAATGTGCATTCATGACATGGACAGACTTTTCTTATGTGTAAGTCACACCACTTGTCAGTCTTACCATGAAAAACCGAAAAACTGCGATTACTTTTTATGTCAAAGGGTTGCGAAAAGCGGTTGTATGAGGTGCGAAAAACGGTTGTATGAGGTGCAAAAACAGTTGTAAGAGGTGCGAAAAACAGTTGTATGAGGTGCAAAAAACGGTTGTATGAGGTGCAACAAACAGTTGTATGAGGTGCGAAAAACGGTTGTGAGGTGCGAAAACGGTTGTATGAGGTCCGAAAAACGGTTGTATGAGGTGCGAAAAACAGTTGTATGAGGCGCAAAAAACGGTTGTATGAGATGCGAAAAACGGTTGTATGAGGTGCAAAAACAGTTGTAAGAGGTGCGATAAACAGTTGTATGAGGTGCAAAAACAGTTGTAAGAGGTGCGAAAAACAGTTGTATGAGATGCAAAAAACATCTGTATGAGGTGGGAGAAACGGTTGTATGAGGTGCGAAAAACAGTTGTATGAAGTGCGAAAAACATCTGTATGAGGTGGGAGAAACGGTTGTATGAGGCGCAAAAAACAGTTGTATGAGGTGCGAAAAACATCTGTATGAGGTGGGAGAAACGGTTGATTGAGGTGCGAAAAACAGTTGTATGAGTGCGAAAAACATCTGTATGAGGTGGGAGAAACGGTTGTATGAGGTGCAAAAAACAGTTGTATGAGGTGCGAAAAACGGTTGTATGAGGGCGTTATCACACCTCATTCTTCAAGATACCTGATGCTGTCTATCCGACACATGCCATACAATTCTAGTAATCACTTATTTCATATGCTTCAAATTCATAGTGGCGCAGTGATTCAATTAACCTTGAGAGAGAGAGAGAGAGAGAGAGAGAGAGAGAGAGAGAGAGAGAGAGAGAGAGAGAGAGAGAGAGAGAATGTCATAGTTTTATTATAAAAGAAATGGAATGCACTTTTATAAAGCATCCTGTTTCGAGTCATATTCAAAATCGTTTGAATATTCCTCACCTTCATACTCCTGCATCTGAAAATATAGTTTCTCTTGTCTGCAATTTGCACTTCCTCGCTACAAACAGATAATTAAAACTAGTAAAGCTAAATAACTGATGACCTTTAAACCACTTTCTTCGCTCAGACGTTTCAGTGTCAAAATCGTAAAACTGGGACTTAATGGGTTACCTGTCAAGATATTTTTCAAGCCAACGTTAGAACCTGAAACTCACGTAAAAATGATTTTCTTACTTTTCCATTAACCGTGTTGTTTTAATCCTAAAAAAAAAGTAATGGTAATAAAAGTGGGAAAATGAAATAAAAGCGA
Organism: Macrobrachium rosenbergii; assembly: GCF_040412425.1. NCBI lineage: Eukaryota > Metazoa > Arthropoda > Malacostraca > Decapoda > Palaemonidae > Macrobrachium > Macrobrachium rosenbergii. Next base: position 22,663,733 of record NC_089781.1, read on the forward strand.
GAACACCGCTGGCTATTTTCCGCAACTTTTGAATTTTGATATTTTGATTAAGAGTTTTGTTATGGAGTTTTTCATGATGAAACAGCGGCATGTGAACCACTGGAGCTAGCTTTGATGTAGCAACGCTAAACGTAATTAACTCACTTATATGATTTCAGGTTTATTGTAGCGTGTTTTGCTTTTTCATAACGTCGTTATTAGAATGCTTTGCAAAATGACCATTTCTGTTATTACCTTCCCAACAACAAAAAGGAAAGGAACGAAAAAATTTTAAAAATTCTAATTGCTCACAAGGATTAATTTTTTTGAACTGCGAAATATTGAAAAAAAAAATTACATCAAGTATTTCAAATGACACTGAGAGGAGAGCTTCACTTATTTGCGATCAGAAGTCTTGATTTTAAAACGTTGATCTGTTACTGTATACGAAAGAAACAAGTATGTAATTTCCTACACGACTGCTTTATCTCACGATCACATAATATACCAAAAAATGCATCAAGACTGTAAGTTGAAGCAAATATTTACTTCACTTGTCTATAAACTTCAGCTAAAAGAATAGGTTTTTCTTTACAACTCGGGAAAGACAGATTACATACTGCAATTAAAATTACCATGCTCTCAATAAAGTCGAAAACCTTTCGTTGCTTGGGAAATTCCCCTCTTCAAAAACATGAAAGAAATGTAGGAGAATAATCCGACTTCCCCCTAAAATTATCATTATCTTTGTATACTTATATTATCATCTCCATGTTCCCTCAACCGTTTATCCCCATGCAGTTCTTAAGGCAGGATGTTTAGCTGGTCATGATGTTCCAGCATTTCATTTATTGAAACTGGTAAGCAGAGTTTCTAAATGGCTTAACGGTTCTTACTTGGTAACTTAACAGTTTGACCTGGGACGGGAACGACTGTCACTGGCACAATGGGTGTCTTCACGTCATCCTTCAGTTTAGGAATCTTTCTTGGCCCTACCCACCGAAAATGGGGAAAAAACAGGGTTTTTGGGATAAGGGTGGTATCCAGATCACCCCTCCACCTTTCGACGCCACGACCTTTGGCCGCAATGGTTGAGGTACAGTGAGACACGTTGCTACTAAGGATCTGATTATGAACTATGGGGCAGGTGCGACGCCACGACCTTTGGCCGCAATGACCTGGTTACAGTGAGACACGTTGCTACTAAAGAGCCAAGTATGAACTATGGAGCAGTTGCAGTATACAACAAAAGGAATAAGGGTTTTTTTTTTTTTTAACCTGCCTTGCATAAGACAATACTACGAGTTCATTTGATCACTGTACATCCTTTATATGCAATTATAAACAGTATATCACTGAAAGTCTATTTGATATTTAGAACTTTGTTTTGATAGCCAGATAACCAACAGCAGTCTCAAACAGCTGGTAACTTCTTGTACACAGGTAACAGTTTTTCTCTTCCGTTAAATATAAGTTCATAGTTCCACATCCCGCCTCTTAGTCCCTTTCAACCCTTGTCACACTTGCGGTCTTTTCTGGTGATAGAAATTCATTTCTCGTTATAATGTGGTTCGGATTCCACAATAGGATGTAGGTCCCGTTGCTAGGTAACCAGTTGGTTCTTAGCCACGTAAAATAAATCTAATCCTTCAGGCCAGCCCTAGGAGAG
>NC_089781.1:22670380-22682880 GCF_040412425.1 Macrobrachium rosenbergii
GGGGTTTTTTCACAGCCAAGAAAAACGGCGAAAGCTGAAGACCTAAAAACTAATTTCTGTTTCATTACTTCGACATTTTTGTTTGATTAAGTGGTATTTCTAATAAAAAAAACATTTAAAAATATGTTTTTTTCTACATTCCCGTTCATTCTATTGCAGTTTTTAAAGGTTAGTTTTATGCAAGGTATATTGAAAGACCTCCCTTCTATTTACCTTGGTTTTATGTTGTTGAATATAATAATTCCGACATCTTTTACAAAAATGAAAACGATACCTTTTGCCATTATTCTACGACACGAGGCATCTGAAATTCGTCTTTATTTTTAAATGCAGAAAGAATAGTAAAAACAAATGCATAATAATAGAGGAAGACGTTATTATTATTATTATTATTATTATTATTATTATTATTATTATTATTATTAAACCATATTAAGATTTTCCTTTCTAAAACATTCTAGATAGAAACCATATTAAGATTTTCCTTTCTAAAACATTCTAGATAGAAACCATATTAAGATTTTCCTTTCTAAAACATTCTAGATAGACACCATATTAAGATTTTCCTTTCTAAAACATTCTAGATAGAAACCATATTAAGATTTTCCTTTCTAAAACATTCTAGATAGAAACCATATTAAGATTTTCCTTTCTAAAACATTCTAGATAGAAACCATATCAAGATTTTCCTTTCTGAAACATTCTAGATAGACACCATATTAAGATTTTCCTTTCTAAAACATTCTAGATAGAAACCATATTAAGATTTTCCTTTTTAAAACATTCTAGATAGAAACCATATTAAGATTTTCCTTTCTAAAACATTCTAGATAGAAACCATATTAAGATTTTTTTCTAAAACATTCTAGATAGAAAAATTAAGATTTTCCTTTCTAAAACATTCTAGATAGAAACCATATTAAGATTTTCCTTTCTAAAACATTCTAGATAGAAACCATATTAAGATTTTCCTTTCTAAAACATTCTAGATAGAAACCATATTAAGATTTTCCTTTCTAAAACATTCTAGATAGAAACCATATTAAGATTTTCCTTTCTAAAACATTCTAGATAGAAACCATATTAAGATTTTCCTTTCTAAAACATTCTAGATAGAAACCATATTAAGATTTTTTTCTAAAACATTCTAGATAGAAACCATATTAAGATTTTCCTTTCTAAAACATTCTAGATAGAAACCATATTAAGATTTTCCTTTCTAAAACATTCTAGATAGAAACCATATTAAGATTTTCCTTTCTAAAACATTCTAGATAGAAACCATATTAAGATTTTCCTTTCTAAAACATTCTAGATAGAAACCATATTAAGATTTTCCTTTCTAAAACATTCTAGATAGAAACCATATTAAGATTTTCCTTTCTAAAACATTCTAGATAGAAACCATATTAAGATTTTCCTTTCTAAAACATTCTAGATAGAAACCATATTAAGATTTTCCTTTCTAAAACATTCTAGATAGAAACCATATTAAGATTTTCCTTTCTAAAACATTCTAGATAGAAACCATATTAAGATTTTCCTTTCTAAAACATTCTAGATAGAAACCATATTAAGATTTTCCTTTCTAAAACATTCTAGATAGAAACCATATTAAGATTTTCCTTTCTAAAACATTCTAGATAGAAACCATATTAAGATTTTCCTTTCTAAAACATTCTAGATAGAAACCATATTAAGATTTTCCTTTCTAAAACATTCTAGATAGAAACCATATTAAGATTTTCCTTTCTAAAACATTCTAGATAGAAACCATATTAAGATTCTTTCTAAAACATTCTAGATAGAAACCATATTAAGATTTTCCTTTCTAAAACATTCTAGATAGACACCATATTCAGATTTTCTTTTCTAAAACATTCTAGATAGACACCATATTAAGATTTTCCTTTCTAAAACATTCTAGATAGAAACCATATTAAGATTTTCCTTTCTAAAACATTCTAGATAGAAACCATATTAAGATATCAGAAAAGATCCAAAGTGTCAAGTAGATGTCTTCATATGGTAAAAAAAATTCCTGCCAGAGAAAGAACAAAATTGTGAATAGTTTCTACCGCAAACTATGGTCATCTGTTCTCTATTGTCCTATGCTAAATGAGGTAGACCTGTTCTCTATTGTCCTAAGCTAATTGAGGTAGACAATAGAATGTAAAAAGGAGATTATGTATTTTCGAACAAATAAGCGATACATTCCTAGTTCCCTCCTACTCAGTTTTCTGAAAAGGCTTTCTTTCTTTGTTCCGTCTAATCCTTAGGAGAGAGATACTCTCATTACAGCTACTTAATACCTTCAACTCTTTGCACGTTGGGAAGTGATAGATACAAACAAGCTTTATACATGAAAACTGATATCCTTAAACAGGATATGCAACTTGGGGAATAAAAAACCCCTGTAAAGAACGGGAAGGTGCTCCAGTACCAAATACCAATCTCAAGTATCAACGGCATCAGAAGCGGCGTTAATCGCCAAATCCATTGAATTTCTTGCACCAAATCTCCCAATCACAAACAAATGGAAAGTTCCTTAGTACGTAAGATGAGAAAAACATCGAACTACACTGGTGTTGCCATCATAATTTACGCACGGTGATGGTAAGTATTTACTTTTGATTCATCAGATTTTGGACCATTTGGCTCCTTGGACGCATTTTAGAAATCTAATATTGGTAAGTACTTACTTTCGATTCATCAGATTTTGGACCATTTAGTTTCTTGGTCGCATTTTAGAAATCTAATATAACAGATCTCCGATTACTGGAATGAATTACAAATTTCAAAATATTTTACTGGATTTGGAAACACCAGTAATTCAGTTTCATGGTACTTGTATTTTCCGGTCGTACGGTTTCTTCCTATTTACACGCATTCTTTGGGTCATGCTCAGAATTAAGTGGTACTAGATTCACGTGTTCAAAATGGTTAGCGTGCAGACTTTCCACGGAGAAAATTACCTATGAAATTGTATTAAGTATATATTGCGAAAGCTCTAGTTCATTTAATTTCTGAAGCAACATAGGTTTTAAACGTGTAAAATAGGACCCCATTTTTTTTTTTTTTTTTTTTTTTTTTTTTTTTTTTTTTTTTTTTGAGGTTTTTTTTTTTTTTTGAAGCCACTGCCTAATCCGTTCACTAAACCGATATACAAGGCATACTAACAGGAGGTATGGAAATAAAATTTATAAAACTGACTTTTTTGTTAGTAGCAACTGCCTAATCCGTTTACTAAACTGACATACAAGGCATACTAACAGGAGGTATGGAAATAAAATTTATAAAACTGACTTTTTTGTTAGTATCTTAAAATGACATCCACCGGTACTCTTGAGTCTGAACACAGTTCGAACAAAAATACTTACTAGCTAACCTACACAGACACCCTAAACCTAAAGGTTATGTTTTAACTTTAACATCTCATGGGACGTGATCCTACCGACTGCCAATGCTATTCCACTCCGCTGTGCCGTCAAATCCGAACAAATCTTCTTCCGATTCAGCACACTATTTATAAAACAATCATAACAATACAATTATAAATTTTGGAAAATATTTCACTCAAAGGGCCCAAAATCTACGGACACGGGGCAAATCACCGCAACAGTGAAACAACGCAGATAAATGCGTAGTTCCAATGTTTTTGATTTCGTAAAACGATTCCAGGAGAGATGTAGCGAAAGGCTGAAAAGGAAGCGAGGAGCTTTGCCACCTACAGTAAAAAAAAAAGGTTCCATTTTGATTTCGAAAGCCATAACTGTCTTTGGTGACAGAAAAAGATAAGAGAATTTCTTTCATTTCATGATGGTAAAGTTCAGTATAACCACATTTAACACTGAGAATGCCACCAAAGATGGCTTAGAATCCGAGACCATAAAATTCCGCGTCGAAACCACCAGCATCTGATCCAGTTTCACGAGCTGGAATTTTTTCTTTAAAAGAAAAATTCCCACTCGCAAAGACAACAGCAAAAAAAAAGGTGCTTCAAAACAAGTACAGTTAACAAATACTGGCAAAATATTCCTCGATCGTTATTAACGCCCTACAAACATTCGGTCGGGAACCCAGCGAAATGATATCACTTTAGAGCGATTTAGCTTTACCTGTTATTGCTCCATGTCGCTCCCTAGGGAATAAGAGAACGAATTCTGCAAAAGCAATAGCAAAGCTATTGCACATAACTATTTCTGTCTTTATTCTAGCTCTGTGACGTAGATACATTCCCGCCTTCAAAAACTTTTTAACGGGTTACACATGTGTACATCGACATACGCATACACATGCATATAAACATGTTAGTCATAATTACGTAGTAAAAAACTGGTGTGACTGCGATTCAAAACAGAATTATAAATTCAATGATATTTAATTATCTACACCCCACGGCAAAGCTGTGCTCTCAACAAACCCGAGTACTTTTCCATTATCAGATATAGCTAAGAACATGGAAAAAAAAAAAATTAAAGTTCATGTTATCTTATGATGAAACACATTCGTAAACATATATAATAATACTCGAGTGTTTCAACACAATCTGCTCACCTAAGCCAGCTGTAGTATAGCAATTTGGAGACATCGAACCCACTGCTCTGGAAACGCGAGTTCAAATCATGGCTGGAAGCTGGAGTTCAATTCTCGCATTTGATTGCCAACTACAGCATTATTATATATCACGCGAAACGGTGATTATAGTGACATCGATACTGGCGTGGGAGAGAGCTTCAAATACGTGTGTGTGTGTGTGTGTGTATATATATATATATATATATATATATATATATATATATATATATATATATATATATATATATATATATATATATATATATATATATTATATATATATATATATATGTATGTATATATATATATATATATATATATATATATATATATATATATATATATATATATGAGAGAGAGAGAGAAAGAGAGAGAGAGAGGGTCGGTATCGGAAAGGAGAGACAAAGGCACCAAAGATGTAAATGAGATACCGCAATTTATGTGTTGCTATAGATATGGAAAGTGAGTTAATTCCACCTCAATCAAGTTACCTGACATGCCGATACGCGCGCAGCCTGAAAGCCGCAAAACAATAATAGAGGTCAACGCCAGATAGATCTGAAAGACAGATTATGGAAAAGTGATGGACAAAGGTCATAGCATAAAGGTCAGGGGTTAGCGACAGTGAAGAGAAAGAGAATAACGAAATGCAGGCAGGCACGCACTCACGCACGCACACACACACACACACACACAACAAAAGCCTATGAATTCACAGGTTTCCAGAATACCAAGCGTGTCTCTATCGATATGAAAGCCTGTAACGAATAAATGGAAAAATATCGAAAGTGATGAATAAAAGGAAAGGGAATAAAAGTAGAACTAAAAGATTATAAAATAAGAAAGAAATCTGTGAAATTCTTGCTTGGTGAAAATCGAAGTTTTATTGTAGCCAGAAGTGTTACTGCGCAGGAAAATAAAATCATGCTTAGAAATAATATTAAAAAGGAAAATGACACCCCTCTGCTATCCGTAATTGTGAGGTAAATGAGAAGTAAGCCCTATTTTGGGAAAAGAGTTATCACTTCCCACACAAACACACACAAGCGGAGAGAGAGAGAGAGAGAGAGAGAGAGAGAGAGAGAGAGAGAGAGAGAGAGAGAGAGAGAGAGAGAGAGAGAGAGAGAGAGAGATGCAAAATGAAGCAGGCGCTGTCAATATAGATCTGCTAGAATCGGCGGTATCCGAACTTTATTGAAGGTGAATCGTTGTAAATTTCAGATAATACAAGTCCAACGGTATTGACGAGAAAAGTGTGACAGTTCAAGATTTGCTTGCAGTGAAAGCAGCCAGTGTCATGATAATGAAAAACTTCCATGATAATCTGGATATCAGCCGGTATCGTTATCATCATCATCATTATCGCAATTGTCTTTAGTTTGTAACTTTACTGATATGACCAAGAGGGAAATATTTATCATACCAAACCAATATTCATTTAACTGTCCTGCAATACAAAGCATAAATTACTGTAATTTTGCATAGTACACTGAAAAAAAAATTCTTAAATGATATGACTTTCCAGTGATCGAAAGATTGTCATTTGTAATGCAGTAGTATTATCAACTGCTATAATATTGTCATTTGTAATGCAATAATACCATCAACTGCTATAATATTGTTATTTGTAATGCAGTAGTACCATCAACTACTATAATATTGTCATTTGTAATGCAGTAGTACCATTAACTACTATAATATTTTCATTTGTAATGCAGTAATACCATCAACTGCTATAATATTGTCATTTGTAATGCAGCAGTACCATCAACTACTGTAATATTGTCATTTGTATTGCAGTAGTACCATCAACTACTATAATATTGTCATTTGTAATGCAGTAGTACCATCAACTACTATAATATTGTCATTTGTAATGCAGTAGTACCATCAACTACTATAAAATTGTCATTTGTAATGCAGCAGTACCATTAACAACTATAATATTGTCATTTGTAATGCAGTAATACAATCAACTGCTATAATAAAAAATCACAAATAGAATAACAAAGTGCAACACACAGTCTCTGTCATTTGAAAAGGTCCATTCTGAGCAATCCAAATGAAAGATATAATCGATGCCCTCTTTTCTCCCGATAGCAAGTTTGTCAATAAACCAACCCGTAATAATGTCTAAGGTAACCTAAGGTTTCAGTACAAAAACAATAAAATAATAAAATAAATACATTACAGTAATTAAGATTAATTAAAGTAACTTTCTAATTTCACTAAACTTGAGAATTGGTATTTATTTTGGCCATACATCCACCGAAATTTACTTATCATAATAAAACATTCCATCAAAAAACGTGGCTTTTCCCAAACCTTGAAAATTCAAAACTATCATTTCGGGAATTGATTGGCAATCTCCACTGACAGTTAGCAATCATGTGATGTTATTGTCAATCGACGTCACCACTGCCATATGGAGACGGTTAAAATGACACGACTGATTTCCTATAACGTTGGATTCACGGATTTCATGATCCGATATCAATAATCTTGATGGAGGCCTCTCTTAAACAGTTGCAAAGAATAGAAATGAATTATAGAATGCGCGGATAATAAGGCATTTCGCTATTTGTAAGTCAACACTGCCATAGGCTATCTGTTACGATATCCAGAAATTTGGTTTTAACTCAGTCTGTCGAACACAATCTGCAATAACAGATGTTAACGTGGTTGTCAGGCAGCCATGTTTCTAACTTCACCCACAAATGCATTTCTGTCGAGTGTTACTAACTTAGGGTTCTGTCGAGTGTTACTAACTTAGGGTTCTGTCGAGTGTTACTAACTTAGGGTTCATCCACACTACAGTAAAACGTCATAAATGAACGTCGGCAACTTATCACATACATATCACAAACAGGTTCAAGACAAATTAACGAATGTAAGTGGAGATCGAAATCTAAGCACATGCCGAATAATCGTATGAAGCACTGGTCAGGACTACCGATAGGTCGCTGACTTGTAATCAACCTGTTGGAGATATGTGTGCAAAAACCTGCCGACGTGTGTTGGAAATTTGCAATAATCATATAGTCTGTACAAGGGTGCGTTTTATTATCGTCCATCGTCATTTGCTTATAATTCACAGAAAAGGCGTTTTGACCACCATGTTACAGAATAACATCGCCGCAGTTCCAAAAATATTATCATCAGCAAATCCAGTGGCTATCAAAACCCGCCCTCATGTGACCGAAAGGGGGTATCTTTGACTCTATTCCTCTGGTTGGAAAATTCAGTTACATCAGAAATAGTGTTTATCGCATATATTATGCTTCACCTAAAGAGACACTGTAGTATGTGCAAAAGCTCATCAGTATTTAAAAATGGCCGAGAGGGTGCATCTTTGACTCTATTCCTCTGGTTGGAAAATTCAGCTACATCAGAAGTAGTGTTTATTGCATATATTATTCTTCACCTAAAGAGACACTCTGTAATATGTGTTAGAGTTCGTCAGTATTTAAACCTTACATCTAGCATATCGATAATATAACCAGGTTTTCAATAGCCCAGCATTTATAATCTGCACAATATGCTAAATGCCACATATTCTTCAGAATTATGATTACCAACTGAATGTATTTATATTACCATTCAAAGATATACGTAGTCGCTAAGCCACTAAAAACTATACACATTACCCGCAAATAGCTTACTGTGAGGCATGAATATTAAGGCTTGCATACTGCTTTCACTCTCTGGCAATTATGCCGTAAACTAAGACTCCATTTCTTCCTCAAACTTAGCTGAAGAAATAAAATAAAACAATAATTTTAAGCTAGTAAAAGACACACGATTCCAAAACTTCTATTAAAGCTTTCAAACGAAAAAAAAAAAGTTTCAAAATCACGTATCTGGAAAAAAAAAATCCTGAACAGACAGCGATGAAGATCCGCCTGAAACTATGCACAGCCGAAATCCATTTGTACCTTTAAAGCCCCTACGGGAATATTTCTGAAGTGCCAATACTGTTATATTATTGTTATTTTTTTCCTCACATTGTCACGTACGAAGAGTTAAAGGCGTTGCTCCCGCTGGGTGGTATGGATTGGCTGTGTTAGTGGGGAAGAATACTCTCTCTCTCTCTCTCTCTCTCTCTCTCTCTCTCTCTCTCTCTCTCTCTCTCTCTCTCTCTCTCTCTCTCTCTTAAAAAGAAAAGATAACGGTGATAAAGGAGAATGGAAGAACGCTGGATTAACCTAAAGGTTCATATTGAGACTATGGGAACAAGGGATAAAAGAATTAGAAAGAAAACTAATTATATATTAAATATAATACAAAAAATATGCCAAAAATGATGCAGTTTCAGTTTGATAATAGACGAAGAAGTCACATAACTGACGATGTTTCATCTGAAAAAATATTTCAAGACACCAGACAATAAAACAAACGCAATCGATTTTGAATTATGGACTGAAGGATCAAGTGACTATTCCAGTTATTAACTATTAAATGATAAGCAGGATTCTAGCTACTGGGATGACAAACCCTTAGAATGCAGGTTCAGTAAATATTATTGAAAAGTTTTACAAGTTCTTTCAAATTACGCAACAGCAACAGCCTAAATGTTAACACTGATATTCCATCCGACAGCATTCATAGAGCTTAATAAAAACCAGTGCTCCGACTGTTCTTTGACCATTTCCAAACCAGGGCCTCTAAAATGACCTCCTGCATAGTCAAACACGAGCCCCCAGATGAAAAAGAATCGAATTCCGTCAGTCCAATGAATTCATTTGGAAGAAAAGTGCCTCTCCCCCTCTCTCTCTCTCTCTCTCTCTCTCTCTCTCTCACGCCATAAAAACAATAGAATTTTTCGCTGGGCAAATGGCGTTGTCTTCCGCCTGTTTCCTGCCTATTCCTACCTATTTTAAATGCCCAGTTAACTCCTCTGATGGTGTTTATGTTCACACCAATAAAAGGAAAATCTTTGCTAGTTAGTTTTTTTGTTAGCCAAATCTCCTATTTGTTCTCTAATCCGTTTATATCTTTTTATGTAGCGGATATATAGTTATTTCCCCAAGGTGATGGACGGTCCCATTTCACTACGGCAGAACTTTTCGATTTTTACTGGAGTTTTTTTGTGAGCAGTGCCGTTCGCCTTTTTTCCCAAGATTTTTGTTTTTCATTTCATTTTCGGCTTTATTTCCAAACGAGTTCGAGGCCGGAGACCTAAGTTGTTATTAGTCATGGGCTTTGTTTTGTTATGATGTAACTCCCTTTTTCTCGCGTGTTTGGGTATGCGAGCGCGCGTGTGTGTGTGCGCGCTGCATTCATATGTCTTTATATGTGTGCGTATGACGCTTAAACGTTGTCCAATTGCTTAATTAATTGTTTTTTTTTTTTTTGAAGCGGTCTGTTTTTGCTTAAGTAAAAACAATCCCGTCCTCCCCATCAACTCCTCCAAGAAAAAAGAAAATATAACTTGCGCCATAAGAAATTAGGCAGTTGTAAACAAAAGACGAATACAAACGACAAAAGTGAGCACAACAATATACTCTTTCAAAACCTCATTTTAAAGACACGAGCAGGTAACATTGTTTCAAATTTAAGACATTCACTTTTTTTTAGTTTTAAAGATGTGTGTGCATACAAAGCAATCCTGCAAACTGAGGCATAAATTTTAATATATTCTGTACAACATATTAAGAGTCTGATCCCACACATACATGCTTACACTAAGGTGCGTTTGTGTACACGAGCTTGGCTGTCTAGGAATCACAAACGAAAGTTGTAGCGACTGCATTGCCTTCTAAAAGGAATACATTTCTCATTAACCTATGCCCTTTTGGGGGAAACTGGAACGAAAGCACTTTCACAAACCTAATGCTGATATATCTTCAGCTGAAAAACTTTCAGTGAAAGGTGAATGCAATAATGGAAAGCAATTTGTTAAGAAGTGATTCAACAAGGCTTTCTTTATAAAGTTTATAAAACTTAATTTAGTCATATTTTTGTTTATTCTTTATAATTTTGAGAAATGCGAGTTTCAACGTCTCACAAGAAAGGCTTGAATATGCATAAAGCTTTACCAGATAAAATCATATGAAAAAGATGTTTAACGGCAAGAGATGTAGCAGCCTTTACCAAAATGAGTGACATGCGATATAACAAAAATTTGAGCAACGTTCTAGTTAGTAGACACTTCAAGAAATTTGAGAAAGTGATAGACACTACAGATATTTGAGAAAGTAATAGACACTTCAAGATATCTGAGAAAGAAGACACATCACTTCAAGATATTTGAGAAAGAAGACACTTCAAGTTATCTGATAAAGTAATAGAGACACTTCAAGATATTTAAGAAAGTAATAGACACTTCAAGATATTTGAGAAAGTAATAGAGACACTTCAAGATATTTGAGAAAGTAACAGAGACTTCAAGATATTTGAGAAAGTAATAAAGAAACCCCAAGATATTTGAGAAAGTAATAGACACTTCAAGATATCTGAGAAAGTAATAGACACTTCAAGATATTTGAGAAAGTAATAGACTCTTCAAGCTATTTGAGAAAGTAATAGAGACTTCAAGATATTTGAGAAAGTAACAGACACTTCAAGATATTTGAGACAGTAATAGATACTTCAAGATATTTGAGAAAGTAATAGACTCTTCAAGATATTTGAGAAAGTAATAGAGACTTCAAGATATTTGAGAAAGTAACTGACCTTTCAAGATAACTGAGAAAGTAATAGACACTTCAAGATATCTGAGACAGTAATAGACACTTCAAGATATTTTAGAAAGTAATAGAGGCACTTCAAGATATTTGAGAAAGTAATAGACTCAAGATATTTTAGAAAGTAATAAAGGCACTTCAAGATATTTGAGAAAGTAATAGACTCTTCAAGATATTTTAGAAAGTAATGGAGGCACTTCAAGATATTTGAGAAAGTAATAGACACTTCAAGATATTTGAGAAAGTAATAGACACTTCAAGATATCTGAGAAAATAATAGACACTTCAAGATGTTGAGAAAGTAATAGACACTTCAAAATATTTGAGAAAGTAATAGACACTTCAAGATATTTGAGAAAATAAAGATCAAGATGTTTGAAAGTAATAGACACTTCAAAAGCTATTTGAAAGTAAAGTAATTTAGATACTTCAATATTTGAGAAAGTAATAGAGACACTTCAAGATATTTGAGAAAGTAATGGAGGCACTTCAAGATATTTGAGAAAGTAATAGACATTTCAAGATATTGGATAAAGTAACAGACACTTGATTAATGACTGGAATGCTACCAAAGGTCCTATTAACTTTTTCATGGAGGAAAGGTACAACATGCAGGTAAAAATCGATTTCAGCATGGTCTGTCCCTGATGAAATATCCACACATCATAAACCAAATGTCAGAAACCACAAACATGCTCCTGTATTCTGAATACGGGATGAATTACAATACTGGGCACAATAACGAATATTTTGCTCTAGAAAATTTCCAATTTATGCCACAGGTACAAGAAAAACTTTTGTACGGTACTGTGTTTTCTTACTACAACTTTCCAGCAACCATATTGTTTCACTGTCAATGGAGAACAGCTTCCTTTCCCAATTCTGGTATCACTCGCAAAGGGCTCGATAATCTGCAAAAATTGTATTGGAATTGCTAGTCCAATAATTCGTCCGTTTTCATCCTTCCTCTCTGCCTACCAGTTCCGTGTTTATTTTCTGTTTGAGGTTTAGTCCAACAAAACACAGGACAAGTCGACCAATTGCCTGGCTGCTTTACTCGCGACCTTGGTGCCCTATAAAATTTTAATTCTGAACCTTGCTGAACTCTAGCTGCAATTTGGTCTCTCTTTTTTTCTAAGGGCAGAAAATGTCTATTTTATGTGAGCACTTTTCCATTTTGTTAATTTCCCTAAAACGAAATCCATCACTTGAAACTCGCCCCGAACACAAGCTCTA
>NC_089781.1:22685380-22700380 GCF_040412425.1 Macrobrachium rosenbergii
AGTATTATTCATACTAGTCGAGCTTTCCCAGTTTTGGAAATAATGGACGCGTTATTTCAGAACTCCTTCCAGTTCATGCTAAATTTTTACTGTACCCCACTGAAAGTTTTAAATAAGTCTCACTATGAAGTAAACACATCAATAAATTCACAGGATATTCATTCAGTGGTACATTCAAAACATGAAAGAGTTGAGATCCCTCGTCCAAATGAAATCGTTTGGTACTGAAATAAGGGAATCGCTCTCTCTCTCTCTCTCTCTCTCTCTCTCTCTCTCTCTCTCTCTCTCTCTCTCTCTCTCTCTCTCTCTCTAAAATGACAGAATTTTACGTTTGCAAAACGGTGTTGTCCTTTTACCTCTTTCCTACCAATTAACTCTTGTGATGGTGTTTAAGTCCACGCCGACAAAAAGACAATTCCTTTGCTTGCTTTGATTGTGTTCACACACACTGTTATCCGTCCCGTAAATCCATTTATATCTTTTTTATGTAACGGATATATAGTTATTTCCCCAAGGTGATGGTTGGTCTCATTTGACTGCAATACAACTTTTTGGATTTTTACCGATTTTTTTTTTTTTTTTTTTTTTTTTTTGAAACACCGCCCACTTTGCCAAGATTTTTCTATTTGGCTTTTATTTTTCAAAAGAGGGGAGAAAGCGAGCTGACAAAGTCATTCGTTTATTGCTATTGGATGAAACTGAGAGAATATCTTTTCTCTTCACCTTTATTATTACAAGTTTTTTTCCCCCTAGGGCGGGGGATTCGTGGCCTGGGATTCGTTTGTATTCTGTCATACACGAATGAATGTCATCACTTCGCCACCGAGGCCTAATTCTACCTCGACACCGTTTCCGTCCTTTAAAGTTGTCCTTTGGCATTTTGTACAGAAACAAATGTAACACCCAACAATATCCTGCCAGGAGAATTATAGGTAAACGAACTGCATAAATTTGCACCTCTGCACAACGGACAAACGACACAAAAGCATGATTCCCCCCAAGCCAGAACGCTTTTCAACGAGGGGATCTGAGGACTGCATTCCTCTTCAAATGGGGCAGGGGTGGGGGTGGGGGTGGGGGTGGGACTGGGTGGGGATCTAAACATTTTCATTACTGCCTTCATTCTTTCTCTTTCATCCACGAGAGTGAACTGAATTCAGTCTCCAGCAAGACTGAAGCTTCGTTTTTCTGGATAAGAGTGTATTTTGAACACACGTAAACAGGTGCCCCGTCAAGTATCTATTTGATGATGAGACAGAACACGACAATTTAAGAAAAAGTGCAATTCACTCATTAATTCTCGTCTAAACGCAGGAATAGGTGTCTAAGAGACTTGAATTCAAATTCCAATATTAAATACATTCTATATATATATATATAATATATTATATATATATATATATATATATATATATATATATATATATATATATGTATATATATAATATATATTATCTTATATTGTGTATATATATTTATATATATATATATATATATATATATATATATTAACTTTATCACATACACAATTGTTCTGTGCATTAGTAGAATTACTAACAGGACCTCATTCAAACTGGATGGTGTCTAATGGAGTATTTATTCAGAAAAGTTACAAGCTTTCTTGGACAAACGGTCCTCATTATCAAGTACCGTACAGATACTTGATACTGAGAACTGTTTGTCCAAGAAAGCTTGTAACTGAATTTTCATTAGATAAATAATGAGGTCATTAGATAACATCCAGTTTTAATGAGGTATATATATATATATATATATATATATATATATATATATATATATATAAATATATATGTATATATACACACACACAGATATGGGTATATGTGCGCGTCTCTCTGTAGATAGGAAGCAAGCGACACAAAAGTAATCTAGTTAATTTGTCGATATTTCGAAAGTAACAGTGAATATAGTGATGATATAACTGAAATCTCCAGGAAGGCTGATACGTGAAAATAAAAATAAAGTATAAAGAAAAAATTCCGAGAAAATAAATATGATGATTTGTATTGACAAAAATTTGAAAATCTTGCTGTAACAGCTATAAAGGTAATATTCAACACCTGTTTTGTCCACTCACCTGCATATTTAAACTTAAAACCATCCTCTGCTTACTAATCTTGGCTACGACCACTAAATAGCATAAAGGATTTCAAGTCTACGAAACGGTACACAATTTTTACTCAAAAAATGTGTTTATTTTTCCACCAATTATATTTTAGCAGAAAAGCCGAGAAAAGAGTTTTAGATACATTTTCATTTAGAAAGTATTTACATGGTATCATCAGTACTGTTACGTTTTGCTTTTGTAGAATAAACTGTAGGTTTTATTCTGGTGTGTGAACAAACATTTTTCTTTTCACATCCCAACCCACCCAAAAAGACAGAACTTTCCAATGCAAAAATAAAATAGCCGGCTTGAAATCCATCCGCAACGCATGTGTAAACACTGCAGATCAACTTGTAAACGCACAAACATGAACGCTCTTTGAGGAAGTATTTACAATTTTGTAAGGTTTCCCACCTTAAATCCGAACCTGGGAACGTGGAGTTAAATCTTAAAAGGTCGTAGCAATTAAAATGGAAGGAAATTTGGAGAAGCATCAAGATGCATAATAACGCCTAATCAACTCCTTGACCTACCTTGTAACTTCATTTTTTTTTCTCAGAAATCTGTTCATAACATCATATGCTATCACTCTGAAGGATACAGAGCCTCCGTTTCACAGTGCTTACGAATACAATGGTGGCACATGTTGATCACTGCTGTAAACCTTTGAAAGAGATTGGTTGGTCCCTGGCTAATTCTTGGTTAGATCCCCAACATCTTTCTTTATTATCTTCGTTGCTTCTGGTCTAGGTTAGAAAAGTTATCTAGCTAGAGTTTTGCATGAAATAAGTAGAGCCCGATATATTTGACCTGTTTCCTCCCTACTCTCTCACTTTATTAGGAACTGGTATCTCTCTCTCTCTCTCTCTCTCTCTCTCTCTCTCTCTCTCTCTTAATACTATAACTATCTTAGATGACTGTTCTGGAACGCATACCGAACAAAATTTCGCCCCCATAGCAACGCCACCTCTGTCTCTTTAATTTTCGTATTTATCTCTTTAATTTTTTTTTATTTATCTCAAGTGTTTTATGTTATACACACTGAGCAAACTACTGAAGGCCGTTCAACTGCCGAAGATTAATTTTATGAAAACGTAATCAAAATTTTAGGTGGAAGAAGCTGATATGAAAGAACAAGTTCTTTGACAAGCTTTTTTTTTTTTGTATTTTTCCTCATTAGTGTACTTTCACTGAAGCAATCCTTATAAAAAAAGAAATTAAAATATCTAGCAGAAGAATGAAGTTGGGAGTAATCAGCCAGAAAGTTTATTTGCATAACAACAGCACACAGCAGAAAATCCTGAAAAAATATGCCTGTGCTATTTCACTTTGGCAAAGAGAGGAAAAACATTTTATACAGACCTCAAAATTCTCTGATCTCTTGATAGGAGTTGGATATAAGGTGGATTCACTGGCCAAAAATAAAAATTTTACGAAAGTTTAACATCAGGTTTAGCAGGTAAATGAAAATACTACGTGCTCTGCTTGTTAGTACTAACTCCATCACAACAGAGACCGTCAGTATTCTTTAATCCATCTAACAAATAAATGAAAATACTTTTCAATGACTGAACGCTATTAATTATGCATTTTTAAAATAAATGTAGTTACTGGTTTAGTGCTAAGATTTTTATAACTGACGTCATTAATTATGCAGTTCGTACACTGAAGTAGTTAGTTATCAGAATTTTAAGCAATCGTGTAAAAGTAGTAAGTTTAACAAGGCTTAAAATATACGGCAATCTTCCATCTTTCATCCACATTTGCGTAAACCCAAAGCAAAACACAACAAACTTATATTTTCCATTTAAAATTACCCAAGATGTTCGTCTTAGCAGCTATAAAAACAAACTGACTTTTGCAGCAAGCTTTACATTACTGAAACGACTGTAGTAAATAAGTCAACTAATTAACTTAACACTCTTGATCATCGCCATTGACCATTTTTTTTTACCAGCCACATCAGCACAGAACATTGCTGGATAGAAGGATGTGATTTTAAGATTTGCGTTCCCTATTTTTTGTTCTAATACCTCTTAATATAGTTTCCATTAATTAATAATAAAAAGGGTTTAAGTAATACGATGCTGTACCTGTATCGAGATCATATCACAAACGCAATAATGGTGACGGAATAAGTTGATCTCTGTGCATAATTATTCTTGCCAAAATTCTTCCAAGGCATCCCGGCTTATCTCTTCGTACTTCAAAGTCAAGCTATCTAAGGTTCACGCGTCTCTAACTGATAAAGCTCCGTCTAATAATTCTGGTAACGTACCTGATCTACAGCAATTCTAACGTATGTCTAAAACTGCAGCTGATGCCTTCAACCGCCGTTCCTTACCAATGAACAACCAGCTCAAATAGCATCTTCCCAGTAGCAACATTGCTGACAAACCTTAAAATGTCAAAGTCTTATGTTTATTCGGAAAATTTAAAATTGTCTTTAATCTGCATCCCACAAGGAAGTAAATTACATTCTATTAAAGATATTACTCTACATGTGGATTCACGATCAACTTCAAACCGTAATTCGTGTAGCCGGGTAGACTATCATAAAATACCAAGTATGCCGGAAGGAGGGGAAATTAAAAATACCAAGTATGCCGGAAGGAGAGGAAATTTAACACAAACACGCACTGCAGACAACCTAAAGGGTATGAGCAGCTCCATACATCTACAAAGAAGGCTCATTATCAGGGCTCTGAACCCCTCCCACTTAATGCGTCTGATACCTATACTTTCCACGCACACTTGAATTTCCTGACTATTAAGATCCTGACCTTTCCAGTATCTCTTCCACCCCATTTATTCAGCCCTTGCTAAGTATTCCGCTCTTCCTTACTCATAACATTAAACATTACTTAATTTCTTCGTTGGGCGAGTCGGTAGAGCTGTGGACTGGCACTCGCCAGGCCCGAGTTCGAGTCTCCGAGTTCGAGTCTCCGGCGGCTGATGAAGAGTTAGAGGAATTTATTTCTGGTGATAGAAATTCATTTCTCGCTATAATGTGGATCGGATTCCACAATAAGCTGTAGGTCCCGTTGCTAAGTAACCAACTGGTTCTTAGCCACGTAAAATAAGTCTAATCCTTCGGGCCAGCCCTAGGAGATCTGTTAATCAGCTCAGTGGTCTGGTAAAACCAAGGTAAACTTAACTTTTTTTTTAAACATTACTTAAATTATATTCGTCAATCAATAAAACAATGGAGAAATGCGTTCAAAAGTTTACCTTTCCTCTCATTCTCCTACGAACGGGAAAATGAAATATTGAATCATAAATACCGATCGTGCGCTATAGCTAAACTCACAAACCTGCCAAAAATACCTAAATGTACAACGGTACGGGAATAGAAGTGTACATCATCTCCCGGGAAAATCCATACTATATATCAGCCACATAAAACGACATAAATGGATCAGAGAACAATGTTCAGTTACAAACTGTACAAAAGAAAAAGAGGGGGGAAGGATAGCGAAGATATTGTTTCTTGTAGACACGAACATAAAAGCCAATAATTCTGGAGGGAAAGATGTCGACAACAAAGATATTTTGCCACCGCCAGTTCTATCATTTTCATTTATTGATGAAACGCGCAAGCGTGCAATAATATATATATATATATATATATATATATATATATATATATATATATATATATATATATATATATATATATATATATATATATATATATATATATATATATATATATATATATATATATATATATATATATATTATACACACTGAAACGCCGCCGGCAAAATAACCTGTTGTGTTTATGTACGTGCTGCCTTTTCCTGGATGCCCTTAATAGCTACTATGAAGTTTACAGCTATATGACCTGTTTACTTACACACACATATATATATATTATATATATATATATATATATATATATATATATATATATATATATATATATATATATATATATATATATATATATATATATATATATATATATATATATATATATATATACACACATCAGGTCTTACACTATACTTTCTGCATTTCAAATGAGGAATTAAATAATCCTTGTAGAAACCCTTCCTTCAGATTACTATTTTCCCAGTCGTCTTGAAAATAACTATGATCCTTTCTTAATATCAGAAACCTTTCGTAATGGATAATGGTTTTAAAAAAAGGGGTGTAAGAACGTTTCCAAACCACTGAGCAGCACGGTCTCATCTGACAACTTTGCCTGAGAAAGTTTTTGAAACAACGGGGAACAAATGGGGCAATTTTTCGAATGACAATAATCTGCACAAATCGGCAACGTTTTTGTTCTATTATCCCATTGCCAACCAAAAATAGCTCAAACAATGGTACTTCCAGGATTCGCAAGAAAGAGGCTTCACACTCCTCCAGGAGGATGTACTGAGAGAGTGGTGGATGTCAGGGTGACCAGTTTAAGAAATACCTAAATAATAAAAAATTTAACTTTTTTCATCGACAAGTTTCTTAACAACTGTATTTTCAAGAGGTGTTCCAACTCGCAAGATCCGAAAGAATCATCCAATGGCGGATATGAACATTGATGCATCAGTTCTCTGATGGATCTAGAAAATATTTGAGTTACAGAAAATAATATGATTAAACCATTAGCTGCGAAAAACATGAATCTGAGGGTCTTTGTCACGTGAAAGTTCTCAGCGCATGGGCAGAACTGTTAGAATTTTTGAGACAAAGAATCCTGAACAACCCAGACGAGGGATGCTAATATAGATACCCCACAAATAAAAAGCCAATACCCTACATCAATTGAAAATTAATATTTCATCTAAAAAGAGCATGACCCAAAACAGGAATTATTCGACTATAAAAAAAGGGCCGCTGAATTGCTGTGAATAACGTCAATATATATATATATATATATATATATATATATATATATATATATATATATATATATATATATATATATATATATATATATATATATATATATATTCATATATATATATATGTGTCATGATACATAGTTTTATAATGAATGAGAGAGAGAGAGAGAGAGAGAGAGAGAGAGAGAGAGAGAGAGAGAGAGAGAGAGAGAGAGAGTCCCCACGACCAAAGAGAAAAGACGGGCGATATCAACAAAACCCCATACAATAAAGACGGCGAATGCAAGGTATTGTAATCAACGAAGATTAAAATCTTCCATGAACAAGGGTCTTTAATCCTTATTCATTTTTCCCGAAAGCTTTCCCCTGCATGCTTTCGACGCTGCAACAATTCAATAAATTTGCTTAAACCACTATTACGGAGATTACCTCAGCCAATATTTCAAAACAGAACGCCCTCAATAAGACGTTCCATCATATGCATAATCTGCCGACAAAAGTTCTGTTTTGTAATTTTCTTCTTGTGATTAGCGTAAAATTCGTCACGTAGTCTTTCGTGGAAGTAAAAAAACCAAGAAACTTTATAAAAACATTTTCAAAGTCGCGTGCGGATGTTTTTATCATCCTTTAATGGTTCATTCTACAGGGTCAAGAAACAGTGGCTATTAATTTGTAAAGGTTTGTATACATATATATATACATACATATATATATATATATATATATATATATATATATATATATATATATATATATATATATATATATATGTATGTGTGTGTATATATATGTATGTATGTGTATTTATATATACATACATATATATATATATATATATATATATATATATATATATATATATATATATAGAGAGAGAGAGAGAGAGAGAGAGAGAGAGAGAGAGAGAGAGAGAGAGAGAGAGAGAGAGAACGAACTCCTTCATGCAAATTTCTTTCTTAATTCATTAAATACAAAATTTCAATAATCTTCGAGTCAAGTTTATCTAAATGCCTAACTAACTTTCTTTGGCTATCAGCTAGTGTCATTATAAGAGCACCGGTTTGATAAATATTCCCTTTATTCTTTTTTTTTTGTAGGACTTGCAATTTTGTCTTTCGCTGGTCTATCTTATACTAGACCAGAGGGGTAGATCACCAGGAGTCATGATCTCCCACAAGGTGGTATTCGTCTGCCCCTCTGGACTGTTGCCAGGGTTTCAATTAAGCGAGTTTGTGTGTGTGTGTGTGTGTGTGTGTGTGTGTGTGTGTGTTAAGAGATTTAGCATCTACTGTTCAAACGCAGGTACATTCCCCGTTGCCCGTAGATGGTTTTCATTCATTTTTCCAAGGCCCGTTTTCCTATCTTGTAAATTTGTTCGTAGGGCTTCAAAAATCCTTCCAACGTTTCCTCATCGGCCTCTGAGGAAGTAAAAATTCCATCTAAAAGGAGACGCCTTCTAGCTAACAAATCTTATTAGAAATGAAATATACTGTTGCTTTGATTTCTACAATGTGATTTGTGACAACTGCATCAACATAAAAAGTTCAGTGACGAATTTGTGATTTAATTTTCAAGAAAGATACGAGTGTCTGAGAGAGTATGCACGTATAGCGATACTAAAATATGCAGAATATCTTACCATTTGCTAGTTTCCTACACGCATGCACGATTTCTCTCCATCTCTTTAGAGTATGTATGTATATATATATACACACATACATACATACACACACATATATATATATGCATATACATATATATAGATTTATATATATATATAAATCATATATATATGTATAGACATACATACATATATACATATACATACATATATATATATATATGTATATATATATAAACATATACTCTAGAGAGAGAGAGAGAAATCGTGGATGCTTGTTATGGGACATATATGAACGAACAAATCTAGGTTGGGCAGGTTTTCTATGCATATAGAAAAGAAGAAAAATTTATGGCATAATTTGCAATCCCTGTTCCACTTAGATGTGGAATAGACTTGCATAATAAAAAAAATATATACATTATCTTGTTTAAAACAATATAAGTGAATGATTACGGGTTGAACTTCGTGCTAAAAGACCTCGAAGATTTTCAATTATCTCACAAATATTATAGGACACGTATGTTATTACTGTATTTCAAAAGTGGCTTGTAGAAAACACGGAAGTCAAACCACACACACACACACTACGTATATATATCAATATATACAAAAATTTATATATATATATATATATATATATATATATATATATATATATATATATATATATATATATATATATATATATATATATATATATATATATATATATATATATATTTACAAATATATAAACACACATATAAGACGAAAATATACCAAACAAATGCAAGGATCATGGCAAGCAACTAAAACACATATTTCTTTCTTTTCCCTAAACATATAAGTATGAATTCTATAACTTCTTAAGTAAAGATTATCCACGAAACCTTAACCAAAGTCCCTCTGAAGAGAAATGAGCTTACCCAGCGCCTTACAGACATACTTAAACTTAAAGTCTGGGCATGAAAAGATGTAAACAGACCAGCGAATAAATAAACAAAGTGGGAGCAAAAACAGAGTTAACAAAGAAATTTGTTTTTGTTGTCGTGAAAGTGAACACCATCACAGGAGTTAACAAGGCATTGATAATGGGCAGGAACGAGGCGGCAGACAACGCAATTCTGCCTAGGCAAAATGTAGTTTTTATTTTCTGAGAGAGAGAGAGAGAGAGAGAGAGAGAGAGAGAGAGAGGATGTTTCATTCTGGGCAAAATGAATTTATGCGGTCGAGGGATCTTAATTTTTTAATGTTTGAGGATATTACTCCGAAAGACTTTTACCAAATGCATTTGTTTCATGATATATTCGCTAACTCACGTTATTTCCATTGGAGAAAGACGGGGGAATTTTAAAAGTGAAATGCAATTTTAACGCAAATTCAAAATTGCAAAGCCACGAGATGTAAGGCTTGGAATAAAACTGGACAAAAGTGGGTCGTATGATTAACTTTGTTTAAATATATCGTCGCATCTGATAAGATAATGTTTAGTTTTGGATATGAAAACTGAAATAAAATAAATCAATTCAAGGATGCTGTATGAGTCATCTAAAATATAAGGTGGACAAATTTCCTTAACCTAATTTAATACCGGTATGTCTCTCATCTTGTCCTAAAGACTATTCCTCCAAACTGGTTACTTATTCTAACACACATGTACCGAATCTATTTTTTTTACATCCCATCCTATATAAGAATCGAATAACAACTTTCACTTTCTGTCATAACTGAAGGATGATGGTAAACATCCATGCATCCTCTTCTCTCCTTTATCACTAGGAATCCAGACCAAACCGCGGAAGACCCTTTCCTTAACACTTCGTTCGTGATCAAGTGGATGAAAAAAAAAACTGTATACAACAATATCAAAGGTATCTGAAGATTGTTCTCGGGGGATTTAAGCAAGGGAATGAAGTTACAAGAGGAGAAGCGTGACAGGCGCTAGTGAATTTTGAATTCAATTTGGAGGGCAATTTCTCTCGGACTCTCTATCCAGATTTTCCTCTTTTTCTTTAGAGTCAACAATCTTTTTTTTTTTTTTTTTTCCGTTAAATTTACTGATCCACAATTTCAGACTAAGACTTTTTTTTGGGGGGGGTTATGTCTTTACCTTCACCGTTAATTAAATGAGACGATCAGAATGCCGCAACTGCATGAAAAGATTTAAGAAAACACTGTTTAGTCGAAAGCACGGGTCACACATTTGCAAAAATATTTCCTTGAATCAAAGCAAATCTACTACATCCTGTTTTTGAATGTACCGATAGCTGACAATTCGTAATGCTGAAGGTTCGAAAACGGAGGCTATATGATCTCCCATCTTCTTGAATCAAAGCAAATCTACTACATCCTGTTTTTGAATGTACGATAGCTGACAATTCGCAATGCTGACGGTTCGAAAACGGACGCTATATGATCTCCCATCTTCTTGAATCAAAGCAAATCTACTACATCCTGTTATTGAATGTACCGATAGCTGACAATTCGTAATGCTGAAGGTTCGAAAACGGAGGCTATATGATCTCCCATCTTCTTGAATCAAAGCAAATCTACTACATCCTGTTTTTGAATGTACGATAGCTGACAATTCGCAATGCTGACGGTTCGAAAACGGACGCTATATGATCTCCCATCTTCTTGAATCAAAGCAAATCTACTACATCCTGTTATTGAATGTACGATAGCTGACAATTCGCAATGCTGAAGGTTCGAAAACGGACGCTATATGATCTCCCATCTTCTTGAATCAAAGCAAATCTACTACATCCTGTTATTGAATGTACGACAGCTGACAATTCGCAATGCTGACGGTTCGAAAACGGACGCTATATGATCTCCCATCTTCTTGAATCAAAGCAAATCTACTACATCCTGTTATTGAATGTACGATAGCTGACAATTACTCTCAATGCTAAAGGTTCGAAAACGGAGGTTATATGATCTCCCATCTTCTTGAATCAAAGCAAATCTACTACATCCTGTTTTTGAATGTACGATAGCTGACAATTCGCAATGCTGACGGTTCGAAAACGGACGCTATATGATCTCCCCATCTTCTTGAATCAAAGCAAATCTACTACATCCTGTTATTGAATGTACGATAGCTGACAATTCGCAATGCTGAAGGTTCGAAAACGGACGCTATATGATCTCCCATCTTCTTGAATCAAAGCAAATCTACTACATCCTGTTATTGAATGTACGACAGCTGACAATTCGCAATGCTGACGGTTCGAAAACGGACGCTATATGATCTCCCATCTTCTTGAATCAAAGCAAATCTACTACATCCTGTTATTGAATGTACGATAGCTGACAATTACTCTCAATGCTAAAGGTTCGAAAACGGAGGTTATATGATCTCCCATCTTCTTGAATCAAAGCAAATCTACTACATCCTGTTTTTGAATGTACCGACAGCTGACAATTCGCGATGTTGAAGCTTCGAAAACGGAGGCTAAATGATCTCCCGAAGCGTAGAAGAAAACAAATGACTCCCGAACCACAAATGTGGCTCTGATACCCCCAGCAACCATGAAATATATCAATGAGAAAAGGGGATGCTGAGCTCCCCTATCTCCACCAAATAAATTCAGAACAGTGAAACCATTTCTTTGATTTCTCCAGTACCTATATAAGCCCTTTTGCCTGGCGCCAATTAAAACCACTTTTCTCCACTGCCTCTCAAATAAATTTCGTTCTGGAATACGTGTATGCGCTGTGGGATTTCTTGCGATGGGAATTGCAATTTATTTCTAGGTAGAATGGACGAGTCAACTTAAAAGCTCACTGGGCTGGTGGAAAATCTTTCATATCTATTTCGAGGAAGTTTCGATATTTTGGATTATGTTAAAACCGGTAATTTTCATGGTGTAATTCTCGTCAATGCCAAACTGATGGAATATAATTATAGCCTCGTACTCGCCCCTGCGTTCTAAAGGACCTTCCACGGATTTTCTTGGCGTATATCTATACAAAAGCATCTTGGATTATATATATTTATACATATATACAGTATATATATACGTACCTTATATATATACAGTACACGCATATATATGTATGTGTGTGTTTGTGTGTGTGTGTACTTTCTGATAATCTGTCCTTGACTGCTGGGCTACGAAAGAACACAAAAGTAGCACCCTCATGCTAAAAAGCTTTGCTTGAAGAGGTGAATAGCTGAATGCCAGATGCATACAAACAAATATGTACATCATATGTATATATATATATATATATATATATATATATATATATATATATATATATATATATATATATATATATATACACACACACTCTCTAATTTGCCCTTTCCTCATCTTGATGGAAATTTCTATTTGATTTCCCAAAACTTTTCCGTGACGTTTGCGACTACGTGGGGACTACCCATTTTTAAAAAAAGGAAGATCTGATGTCCTTTCTGTATCTATCAATCTATCTATGTATCCATCTATCCGCCTCTCTGCCTATCTATCTTCATTTCATATCCCACAAGCCTCAACTTTCCTCCTGATATTTATTTCCAAGAGAATTGTGTGTAAAGAAAACGATCTATCTTTCGGCAAGAGTGCGATGACAGACTCTTCCTCTATCATTTTCAAGATTAATTGACTTTCCTGGTTTGGAGTCAGGGTCTGAAACGGCTTCAGCTCTGACGGGCTTTCTTGCTTGTAATCTTTACTTGTCAGGGCCACTCATTACAGATCTATCCCGTAGGTCTGAAGGGACAGGCTTTAAAAGATCAATAAGTTACCTCCGTCATTCTATCTCTTGTCATCTCTTCCTGCGTCTTACTTCTATCCAAACTATTCTTATACGTCAGTAAGCGGCATAAATCACATAAGATAGTAACCATCCATCAAATAATCAGTTCTAAATGGATAAGGCTCGTAGTGGTTTGCAATGCATGATTATGTTATCATTTTTCACTTCAGCAACGTTTCTAGCTACTATACATTCCAAAGTAACATAAATTGAAATGCGCATATTTAAAAAATGTACGCAAATAAAATGTAGCAAAAAGTCATTTGCATCTTGTCTGTGAAAGAACATGAGAACACGTTAAGAATTTCCAATAATAATAATAATAATAATAATAATAATAATAATAATAATAATAATAATAATAATAATAATAATTATTATTATTTGTCATTTTCATTATTATTATTATTATTATTATTATTATTATTATTATTATTATTATTATTATTATTATTATTATTATTATTATTATTATTAATTTTATATATAGAACAAACAATAAGGTCATAAATCGTTTAGGCTGCTCCCGCAAAGTAAAATGCCTTTAAGCGAAAAATAAAAAGAAAAAAAGAGGCAAGAGAAGCCAAGTTAAATGACTGATAATAGGGAAAAAAACAGATTCACAGAAACACCACCACAAAAACATACGAGAAGATGTAACAAATACGAAAAATAACTTTTATACAGTCCCAAAAAAGTCTCTTTAACATATAAAAGATTATTGACACCTATTATACTGCATGGAAGAGTTCACCAGTTTCACAGATATCAGTGATAATCAGCTCTACAGAAATTAATGATAACCATTGCTATTACTACTACCTAGAATATCATCACATTCCCGCAGAACTACCTAACAATTGCTATTAATGTTTTTTTAATGCTGATGACTAAATATTCCCTTAAATATGATCTATCAATTTAATCTCATTGTTATTACTACTACCTAGATTCCTAGAATATCATCACATTCCTGTAGAACTACCTAACAATTGCTATTAATTTTTTTTAATGCTGATGACTAAATATTCCCTTAAATACGATTTTATCAATTTAATCCCATTGTTATTACTACTACCTAGATTCCTAGAATATCATCACATTCCTGTAGAACTACCTAACAATTGCTAATAATTTTTTTTTAAGGCTGATGACTAAATATTCCCTAAAATACGATTTTATCAATTTAATCCCATTGTTATTACTACTACCTAGATTCCTAGAATATCATCACATTCCTGTAGAACTACCTAACAATTGCTATTAATTTTTTTTTTTAAAGCTGATGACTAAATATTCCCTTAAATATGATTTTATCAATTTAATCCCATTGTTATTACTACTACCTAGATTCCTAGAATATCATCACATTCCTGTAGAACTACCTAACAATTGCTATCATTTTTTTTAAAGCAGATACTAAATATTCCCTTAAAAATTATTTTATCAATTTAATCCCATTGTTATTACTACTACCTAGATTCCTAGAATATCGTCACATTCCTGTAGAACTACCTAACAATTGCTATTAATTTTTTTTAAAAGCTGATGACTAAATGTTCCCTTAAATACAATTTTATCAATTTAATCCCATTGTCAATACTACTACCTAGATTCCTAGAATATCGTCATATTCCTGTAGAACTACCTAA
>NC_089781.1:22705380-22712880 GCF_040412425.1 Macrobrachium rosenbergii
GGCACCGCACAATCACAGCCCGTAGCCAGGGCTCTAACATGAGTCTCGAAGGGTGGAAGATATTAAGAATCGAGGAGCTCCGAGGAAGCGAAGGAATTCCAGAGTCTTGCAACGTGGTAAAACGGGTGTCATGAGACCACCTCAGAGGCAGGACTCATTCAGCCAAAAAGAAACAATAAGTAATATACCATCTTAGGTAAGTTTGTAGTTTGGTTTATTCAATGTACGTACTGACGTTTTAATAACCACTGCTATTATTATTATTATTATTATTATTATTATTATTATTATTATTATTATTATTATTATTATTATTATTATTATTGACTTTGTATTTCGTAATGCTGCGCCGCTGACAATGACTTATTAAAAGTATTACTGCTTTATTTTCCTCAATATTTGAAAACCATTAAGTTGATGGTGCTGTTACTGGCTTCGACATTCTTATCGTCTTCATTGAAAATATTATTATTATTATTATTATTATTATTATTATTATTATTATTATTATTATTATTATTATTATTATTATTATTATTATTATCATATTTACATTCTTATCGTCTTCATTGAAAAATATTATTATTATTATTATTATTATTATTATTATTATTATTATTACCATATACTTTAAAAACATAAGGAATATGAATGATTTTCCCACTTAATAATGCAAGATTAATAACAACATATTAATGTCGTAATCATCTGCTGGAGAGAAGTCCAACACATCCACAATTATCAGAACGCCCCACCACCCACCAGTACGCACGTCACTGGGAATTTTTTTTTCAGAACCCTTTCTGGTGTGAAAAGGTTGCTAATATGACAATGATGGTTGAATGAATTTTATTAGAAATCATTGCCCCAACAATAAAAATATATATAAAATACATTCTTTCGGTTCAGTGGAGACCAGCAATTTACCCAAACAACTTTTCTCCGTTCAACAATGACTGGAATCCCACTCTGATATCAATGTTTGAAATAAATTGTCATCTATGTTCATTTTTTGTTAGTATTCAGCTTGGTTGTTACTTAAGTCTTCTGGATACGTGTATTTTTATTGCGATACAAGTAGCAGTGTTATCATTTTTTTAATTAAGCTACACAAACTACATATCAAATCTTTCCCATGTCACGATGGTTATAGATAAACAAGAAAATGTATAATGGCGTGCGCTTTTTAAATAAAATTAATTGCGGGATTTCTTGTAATCTGAACGCAATGCATAGAAATCGGAAAAAAATTAGAATTCATAAAGACTGAAACACAACAGGTCTCTTTAGTTTCTTGCATTCTGTCTTTTAAAATGATCTGCACGAGCAAGTATACTTGCACTATTTAACTTGACTATTTACCTCTATTGACCGTGACTGACTTTGACTAACTCATTTTACATTCAAATTTTTTCGATCATTGTAGGTGGTAGATATGTCGCTGAGAAAAATGATACGATATAGAACTTAAACCACTGAAATAAATAATAAATCAATGGTTGGTTCCTTGGTCTACAAGCACGGGTCTTTGACCTAAGTACTACACGCAGTCCGTTGGCTGCTTCATGTAGGTTCAAATGTACGCATAAATATACAAATCTTCTGATGAGCACTCGCATCATGGTGTAATGGCAACTACAGTTTCATAAATCCTTTCATATTTCAGCTGAAAATCTGTGCAGTTTCATGTTCAACTCTCACATTACTTGCACAAGTTCATGTATACCCACCGGGAATCATTATTCTACGTCCTCTGGCTTCTACGTGAAAAGATATTTGTCAGCATCCAGTAAAACGAACTTTATTTCCTCTCGTTACACCAGTTTCTTCGTATCAGTTTCGATAATCCATGTTTTACTATCAAATCTCATTACGTACAATCGAAATTAAGTCAACACTTCGCATACAACGAAGGACGGGTTTTGACATTCATTATCTGTGCGATTTCTTTCCTAACTGTATATTTAATCGTGTCAAACTAAGAAGTATTGCGGCAACAACTGAGAGAGAGAGAGAGAGAGAGAGAGAGAGAGAGAGAGAGAGAGAGAGAGAGAGAGAGAGAGAGAGAGAGAGAGCTATGCATTCGGAAATAAGGAGGCCTCCTTTGCCTATTTATAAAGAAACGTATCCATAAGGCAACTATTGCTTTTTTTAAGAACTGCAGCGGATTTAATCTTATTTCGTGCCCTCAAATGAAGCGGATAATTAACCTCTCCCCGTGACTTGGATCACTGGCATGAAAATAACTCTTTCTGCCAAGTAAAAGGCACAGTCGTTGTGCAGGAAGGTGCAGATACAGCGAATTCGTCTAGCCAACGACTTCGCACTGAACGTGACGGACGTGAACTTTTCGATTTTTACAACCAGTTTTTCCCTTTCATCAAGCTCACTCCTCGTTCACCTTACTTTTAAGCGCAAATGATGTGGTTAATAATTTCCGCTCCCAGCTAAATGGCTGATTTAAATACACAGAAGCATGTAAAACTGAGCAGTAGTATTTTCTGTTTTCGCAGTTCCTCCTGTACAGTCTAGTGAATAATAAATCCCCAGATAACAGGATAGGGGCAGGAAACATGAAGTCACAGACGTACAAAAAGAGGATGGCTGTGGGGGTGGCAACGTCATTGCTTAAAAGAAATCATTGTTGTTAAGTCAAACACTGTTTCTTGCTCGTGTGAGAGAGACCCGCCACATTGGATAAAAAATACCTTTTAGGTTGTTTCCATGAGAGAGATTCAAATTAAAAAGTTATTCATCTTAAAGGATGAATATTGACTTGTCATTGGTAAGAGAAAGATATAGTTGAAGGGATCAAATATTATAAAGCGTTTTTTGATACCTAAATGTTGGTAATGTGCTTTCCATTGAGACATGTTCCGTAAGTGAACGTGTTTTCGCAACAATTTCATTAGACAACTGCATCAAATACCCTTATGTTTTGTTAAATCTATATTTTAAATATGTAATACTGTTCCCAGAGACAAGTACTTGTTAAATTGTGCCCAGAGACTGGTACTTATTATAATGTACCTAGAGACAAGTACTTATTATATTGTGCCCAGAGACTAGTACTTATTATATTGTACCCAGAGACAAGTACTTATATTGTACCCAGAGACAAGCACTTATTATATTGTACCCAGAGACAAGTACTTATTATATTGTACCCAGAGACTAGTACTTATTATATTGTACCCAGAGACAAGTGCTTATTATATTGTACCCAGAGACAAGTACTTATTATATTGTACCCAGCGACAAATACTTATTATTAAACACAGATGTATTTTATGATAAATACTTGTCCCTGGGGACACTATCACAATTCTAAAATATAGAATTAACATATATATGTTAATGTCTAATGAAAATGTTGGGAAAACAAGTTAACTCAAGGAACATGACTCAATCGAAAGCACAGTGGCAACATTTAGGAATCAAAACATTTTTACATCGTTTGATCGTAGCAACTATATCTTTCTTTCACCAAGGACAAGTGAGTATTCCTCCTCTGAGATGAAAAAGGTTTCCAAAATTGGATCTGTGCCAGTGAATATTTGAATACAGGTAAAAGGCACGTAGCTGTAAACACGTATCATTATGGTATCTGCTATCGTAAGGAAACTTAGCCAGACAAAAAAACACACACACAGAAATAAACAACGAAAATAATTCCTAAAACCTCTGGAAATATTTCTCTTATAATAACTTTATCCTTTACTTCAACATGTGCAACATTATTTTTATCGCGTCTTTCCATGCGCGCTTGTATCGCTCACAGGCAGATGACTGTTGTGGTCGCGCTGCAGATTCCAAAGTAATGCCTCCCAGTATCCCGTGAATTCTGTTTTCGTATCGTTTCCTATTTTTAGAGGTAGAGAGAGGTAAGATGTTTGTTTATCAACGGGCGACGCGCGGGATGTACCGCTCAGGATTGAAAGCCATCAGTCAGTGGTTTTACATTACGGGAGAGCACAGGCACTTGCAAGCTTTAATCTGTTAACTACGGTAAAAGAGTTTCGGCATTAATATGCACAGCTAAGAAAGATAGGAACTCAAAAAGTAGGAAAGATAGGAATTCAAAAAGTAAGGTTTTTTTTTTTATTAAGGTTACAGGGACATGATTATGAAAACAAAACATACCAGTGAATCCATAAATATCCAAACCTATTCCAGGGTTATCTTTTACTAATTTGATAAAAAAAAATGAGCAAAATAAATTAAGGTAACGTAACGTAATCTTGCGAAGGACGGACTTTTAAAGGGGTTATTTACCCGGCAAGGAGCGATTAACGAAATAAATTCATGTCAATACGCCTGCAGAAATCTATATAACCAGGACCCACTAGTTTTCTGACCGTGCGGAAACTTTCGCGAATATTTCACACGAGTGTAAAAGATTTCCCACAGATGTTAATGCAAAAGTACCCAGGTTTTCAATGCACGAATTTGAAGTTCTGCCAGCGAATGATTTTTCAAATTTGTCTAAAAAAAAAAAGTAAGTAAATTCAAAAGTCATCAAATGGTGCCATGGTTCATCATGACGATATTCTTCAGACGTCATGATCGCCCCACAATCACCTGACCGTGAGAAAACGAGATTAAACGCTAATGATTCGTTTAACTCCTCAATCTCTTGGGAGCCATTAAGGGAAGAAGGGGAGACAAAGAGGGAAAGAGAGAAAAGTGGTGAGAGAGAGAGAGAGAGAGAGAGAGAGAGAGAGAGAGAGAGAGAGAGAGAGAGAGTCCTATAAATCAGTAAAGGACGGCGACTGGAGAGAGAGAGAGAGAGAGAGAGAGAGAGAGAGAGAATCCTACAAATCAGTAAAGAAAGACGACTAGAGAGAGAGAGAGAGAGAATCCTACAAATCAGTAAAGAAAGACGACTAGAGAGAGAGAGAGAGAGAGAGAGAGAGAGAGAGAGAGAGAGAGAGAGAGAGAGAGAGAGAATCCTACACATCAGTAAAGGAAGGAGACTGGAGAGAGAGAGAGAGAGAGAGAGAGAGAGAGAGAGAGAGAGAGAGAGAGAGAGACATACAAATCAGTAAAGGAGGACAACGAGAGAGAGAGAGAGAGAGAGAGAGAGAGAGAGAGAGAGAGAGAGAGAGAGAGAGAGAGAGAGAGAGAATCCTACAAATCGGTAAAGGAAGGAGACTGGAGAGAGAGAGAGAGAGAGAGAGAGAGAGAGAGAGAGAGAGAGAGAGAGAGATACAAATCAGTAAAGGAGGACGACGAGAGAGAGAGAGAGAGAATCCTACAAGTCAGTAAAGGAAGGTGACTGGGGAGAGAGAGAGAGAAAAGAGAGAGAGAGAGAGAGAGAGAGAGAGAGAGAGGGTGGAAAAGGGACGGCATTGGTGGGGAACAGCAGGAGACAGACGCTGATCTGGTGAGGAGAGATTAGGGCGTTAAGGTCTGCGCATTAATTATCAGGTCTTCTGGAGATTAACCTAAAATAATAGATACGGATTATAATCACGTCTACTATTACTCAGCAAGGATCTTTCGTTGGCGTTCTCCTTGTTACATCCCATACTTTCATCCCTGGAAGATGGAACTGATAATTTACAATTTCATTTGTTTTCTAAAGACTCAGTTGCCACGTTCGTTTGAAAACTCTTAAGAAACAAGTAGAGCCAAGCGCATATTGTTAACATTTAGCAAAACTGACTTCACGAGAAAGGACTCGGCAATTTCAAATTTCTTACCCGCGAAAATTTGAAGAACTGTTTATGGCAAGTCAGAACGCGAATTATGGAAAAATACATTGCAACAGACATTGAATGCTATTTACAACCGCAGTTAACTGCTTGTTATACCAAGACAAGACGACAATTAACAAATTGGTTTCCGCCAATTACCCTCAGGGTCAAAGAGCGTGTAGTCTGGCTCTAAAGGTCATTAGTTGTAGGATTAAAGGATGAAGACAATGAAGGACGGAGAGGAACTGAACTAATATCCAAAATGATGAGGAAAATGAAGGTCGGCAGGATGAGACTGCGTTCGACAAACAGCAATGGATGGAAATTTAAACAATTGAAATGCGTTGCAAGTTCATTTAGAACCTCTCCGTTTGACGTAAGCTGAATTTTACAGTATTCAGCCATCAGAATTTATAATGCAGTTTTGTAACTCCGTGGCTAGATGATAAACTTTTATATATTTTACATATCTGGCAAACATGTCTGGAACTACGTCATGTCTCTTCACAGGATTACACGATTTTTGTGATGTATATTCAAATAATTAGAAAATCATAATTCATGACTACCGAACAAGGAAATGGGAAAATAGTGTTAATAGGATAAAACTTCTCTCATTTACCTATGCTCTTTCACTTCAGTAAATTCTACGCTGCACTGTATCGTCTTTGGATCTTATATTCCTGGTTTTATTGAGTTTTACTGAACCAAAAACATTGTTATTAGACATAAACACTTTGGCGTAAAGGACTGCGGCAACAATCTCTCACTGGAACAATCGACTTAAGCTACATGTTATGTATATCTACAATCATCAAACGCTTTGTGTATCATTTAATTAGAAAGGTTTTGAGAGAAAACCAGGTCCATTCTTCCACCCTCCATCATAATCACCTGAACTTAGATAACTTTCACTTGATGCTATGAAACTTTTAGTGAAGTTAAAAAGTTTACCTAACATGTACACAAGCAAAATACTTTTGCATTCAAGCATTCAGGCAAATAGAAGGAGCACTATTCCTCTCTACATTCTACAAAGACTTTTTTCCCCTCTACATTCTACGGAGACCTTCCTTTTGATCAGTCTTGACCTTCCCTTGAATCAGCCTTCAGCTGAATAACATCATAAACCCAATAACACTTTCACAATCATAATACTTTTAGTACAGTTCCATTTTTGCATAATTCAGCACCTTCTTACATCTCGCACATTCTTATGTCATCAGGGAATAAATATTTTCCACTGATTTCACACCGGTATTCTCTCTCTCTCTTCTCTCTCTCTCTCTCTCTCTCTCTCTCTCTCTCTCTCTCTCTCTCTCTCTGTGGCACGCAGCTGTTCCCCAAACATCTACAAATATACTTCTTTCATTAAATCAGCTGTTCCCCAAACATCTACAAATATACTTCTTTCATTAAATCTTCATCTGTATTTACAGTACTGCCATTTTATTCATTTCCTAACTAGGTTCCCGTACTCCCACGTTCAATAAAACTTCCATCAAGCCTAACATATACCACGACCATTTTCGGCTTCGCTCTCCCGTTCCTCTCTGCATTCTTATAAATCAATTTTCCTTGTTCATATTTTCTTCCGTCGGTCCAAATTTTCTTAGTATGATTTTCTCTTTCGGTTTATTTGTCCAACTGCATTCTTTTGCTTGAATCACTCTATTTTCACTTTCATATATTTGTGGTTGTCTTCTGTAAACACCACCGTTCAAGGTTGCAATCCCCTCGACTACTCATGATGCCAAATACCCATGAGATGCCGCGATATATACATACATGCATACATACA